>NC_139709.1:8156578-8380797 GCF_964188405.1 Protomyctophum parallelum
AACACAAAGACCTGCGGCCAGCTACCGTACCGTACTTTGAACCCATTTTGTACTGAGGACCATTCTACAAATGTCTTCCAAATCATGAAAAACCCATGTTTCTATGTCAGTCGGTTTCATGTCAAGGACCCCAAAACATACATGAAATTGTCCGCCGACCCCAATCTGAAAATATGTTGTTCCAGGGACCCTCCAGAAGCAAAGACGTTCGCTCTGAAAGAATATATATTCAAAGATTTGCACCGCATTTTCAAGATTTTTAAAAAATTATAGACATATAAGCTCGTAGCGAGGCACTTGTTTTTAGGGTAGGGGGGTTGTTTTTCTTTTCTTGTACTGCTACCAACATTTGTCTACAGAGGGATATGCTGTCCCATAAAGCTATAGTAATTACACGGTTTTGTAATTGCTTTAATCCGTCTCATGCTAAAATGATTATACAAAACTGCTTCAGAGCAGACCAAAACACAATGCTACAGACAAACAAATGTGGGTCAAACTAAATGTACCAAGGAGGGCAATTGAATGTAAAAAGACATGTTTTTGTAAAAAGGATTAAAAAAAAAGGAAAAAAAAGGAAATACAAATAAATGGTACTGATTATTATTTTTATTTCAGACCTGTGGCAAATGTAGTTCATTCATTCACTATACAGAAAAAAAACAATTAACTGTTTTGTAATTTCTTTTTGCAATAATACTTCACTTCACCACCTTTCAACCAATAATAATAATGATAAAATGGCACCATTTTTTTCAACTCAGTCCGTGTCTCATAGGAGGGTTGTGGGCAGTTCAGAAACCCGTCCACCAGTGACATCATCGTTAGGCAGATAATTAGTTTAAACAATATTTTTTTACAAAAATGTTTAGATTTATATTATCGCGACATTTCAGGACTAGAAAGCCTGCAGTTTCTATTAGCTTGGATTCCCCATCGGGTTTCTGGACTGCCCAAAGGCCACAGCCCTCCTATGAGACACAGACAGAAAGAAATGGTGCCATTTTATCATATTTATTAGTGAGCACCAATTATATGAAGACAGGTTGAAAAGTGGTGAAGTGGTCCTTTAAGACCACACTTTCACAACACTGACATTGTTGAATTTGAGTAGATATAAGTGGCACCTCTATTAACTCGAAACTCCAGTCCAGACAGTAACTGGAACCTCTCATTGGGCAGCATGGTGCCCCATGGTGGTGTCAGTGTGGTGACTGAACCTCTCATTGGGCAGCATGGTGCCCAATAGGGTGTCAGTGTGGTGACTGGAACCTCTCATTGGGCAGCATGGTGCCCCATGGGGTGTCAGTGTGGTGACTGGAACCTCTCATTGGGCAGCATGGTGCCCAATAGGGTGTCAGTGTGGTGACTGGAACCTCTCATTGGGCAGCATGGTGCCCCATGTGGTGTCAGTGTGGTGACTGGAACCTCTCATTGGGCAGCATGGTGTCCCATGGGGTGTCAGTGTGGTGACAGGAACCTCTCATTGGGCAGCATGGTGCCCCATGGGGTGTCAGTGTGGTGACTGGAACCTCTCATTGGGCAGCATGGTGCCCCATGGTGGCGTCAGTGTGGTGACTGGAACCTCTCATTGGGCAGCATGGTGTCCCATGGGGTGTCAGTGTGGTGACAGGAACCTCTCATTGGGCAGCATGGTGTCCCATGGGGTGTCAGTGTGGTGACTGGAACCTCTCATTGGGCAGCATGGTGCCCCATGGTGGTGTCAGTGTGGTGACTGGAACCTCTCATTGGGCAGCGTGGTGCCCCATGGTGGTGTCAGTGTGGTGACTGGAACCTCTCATTGGGCAGCATGGTGCCCCTTGGTTGTGTCAGTGTGGTGACTGGAACCTCTCATTGAGCAGCATGGTGCCCCTTGGTTGTGTCAGTGTGGTGACTGGAACCTCTCATTGGGCAGCATGGTGCCCCTTGGTTGTGTCAGTGTGGTGACTGGAACCTCTCATTGGGCAGCATGGTGCCCCATGGGGTGTCAGTGTGGTGACAGGAACCTCTCATTGGGCAGCATGGTGCCCCATGGGGTGTCAGTGTGGTGACTGGAACCTCTCATTGGGCAGCGTGGTGCCCCATGGTGGTGTCAGTGTGGTGACTGGAACCTCTCATTGGGCAGCATGGTGCCCCATGGGGTGTCAGTGTGGTGACAGGAACCTCTCATTGGGCAGCATGGTGCCCCATGGGGTGTCAGTGTGGTGACTGGAACCTCTCATTGGGCAGCATGGTGCCCCATGGTGGTGTCAGTGTGGTGACAGGAACCTCTCATTGGGCAGCATGGTGCCCCATGGTGGTGTCAGTGTGGTGACTGGAACCTCTCATTGGGCAGCATGGTGCCCCATGGTGTCAGTGTGGTGACTGGAACCTCTCATTGGGCAGCATGGTGCCCCATGTGGTGTCAGTGTGGTGACTGGAACCTCTCATTGGGCAGCATGGTGCCCCATGGGGTCAGTGTGGTGACAGGAACCTCTCATTGGGCAGCATGGTGCCCCATGGGGTGTCAGTGTGGTGACTGGAACCTCTCATTGGGCAGCATGGTGCCCCATGGTGGTGTCAGTGTGGTGACTGGAACCTCTCATTGGGCAGCATGGTGCCCCATGGTGGTGTCAGTGTGGTGACTGGAACCTCTCATTGGGCAGCATGGTGCCCCATGGGGTGGTGCACTGCTCTGAGTCTGATACCCTGGCATTAACAGTCTCCCAATGGAATGTTAACAAGTAAACACTCACACAGGGGGAAGTTATACCACTGAGACAAATTACTGGGCCATTAGTATCCTTGAACCGCTGAGCTAGCCCTACATGCCATGGCAGCACTTTTTTTTCTTTCTTTTTTATTCATTCTCTCGCTGCTAACAGGTTTATGACACTTTAAACTGAGTCCGGTCCACGGAGGCATCTGGACCTTGTTACGATGCAGCCAAATCAAAGGATGCACGCGAACATCTGATACATCACCCCATGGTGTACCAGAACATCTGATACATCACCCCACCGTGTACCAGAACATCTGATACATCACCCCACCGTGTACCAGAACATCTGATACATCACCCCACCGTGTACCAGGCACGAGAACAAACGTCTAAGAACATCTGATACATCACCCCATGGTGTACCAGGCATGAGAACATCTGATACATCACCCCATCATGTACCCAGGCACGAGAACATCTGATACATCACCCCATCGTGTACCCAGGCACGAGAACATCTGATACATCACCCCATCGTGTACCCAGGCACGAGAACATCTGATACATCACCCCATGGTGTACCAGGCACGAGAACAAACGTCTGATACATCACCCCATCGTGTACCAGGCACGAGAACAAACGTCTGATACATCACCCCATCGTGTACCAGGCACGAGAACAAACATCTGATACATCACCCCATCGTGTACCAGGCACGAGAACAAACATCTGATACATCACCCCATCGTGTACCAGGCACGAGAACAAACGTCTGATACATCACCCCATCGTGTACCAGGCACGAGAACAAACGTCTGATACATCACCCCATCGTGGACCAGGCACGAGAACATCTGATACACGAGAACATCTGATACATCACCCCATCGTGTACCAGGCACGAGAACATCTGATACACGAGAACATCTGATACATCACCCCATCGTGTACCAGGCACGAGAACATCTGATACACGAGAACATCTGATACATCACCCCATCGTGTACCAGGCACGAGAACATCTGATACATCACCCCATCGTGTACCAGGCACGAGAACATCTGATACATCACCCCATCGTGGACCAGGCACGAGAACAAACGTCTAGGATGTTGGATGATCTGATCTCTCCTGCAATATTTCAACACAATGTATTTTTTTCTTTTCTTTTTTTTTAATAAAGATTATACTTTGGTAAGACTCAATTTCCTTTTCATAATATAATAAAGGAGATCAGTGGGTTGCGGTCAGCGAACTGCATGTTAACCCATTCTGACCTGAGATCAGATTCATACGAGGTTTCCACTGGACACACACTGGTCTGATTAACCACATTCTGACCTGAGATCAGATTCTAAAAATGTCAGTCGTTCTTCGATTTTTCAAAAATAGCAGACCTACAAGCTCGTATCGCGCCACTCGGTGGCGCGATATGAGCTTGTAGATCTGCTATTATTATTAGATCTGCTATTATTATTATATAACATGATGCTGACACCAAAATGGGTGCCCGTTCAGAATGGGTTAATGTTGTTTGTAGAAATATAACCGATGAACTGGATAACTGTACATCTGAATGGGATAATCCCCCTCTTGGCCAGTGCTGTTGACAGAGTATACTAGCAATCCTTTGAAAAGTCTGGCTACAGACCATAAAAGGGGTAAACGGAGGAACCCCATCAAGGAACAATCTCATGTGCATCCCACAAATAGTGAATTCATTCAAGTTTATTCTCAAAATTACACTGAGTAATCAAACTCATTTTCAGTGTCGTCGAGTAATACAAAATAATATAGAAAAAACATCACAATACATCAGAAGATCAGGAAAAGAAAAACTAAAGATATACTGTACATGTGAATTACATAGGCTTACAAATAAAAAGCTAAGACAAATTTCAAAACGATCTAAAAACAGTTACATTACAAATCGAGGGTAGGTAGGTAGGTAGGTAGGAGATATGTTTACTAGGAGATATGATTATAATTAACCAACACATACGGTGCTACGCATCATGCAATCCATATTACAGTAGCCTACAAGATGTGGGGGTTGAATTACAAAAACACACTATACAGTGTAGTATATAGACATGGATGCAGTGTGTTATCCTACTATAAATGTGTCACGCCTCTGCGTGTCTGCGTGCGTGTGTACGGTTGTAATGCACGTAACTCGAGAACAGTTTGCCCCACGACTTCATATTCGACACACGCATTCCACACACCCGCAGGGAGTGCAGTGCCCGGTATCGTGTCGGGTCGAGGACCCACGGTTCTCCAGAACCACCACAAAAGGCTCTGGTCAGGCTCTGCCAGTGGGCCTAATTACCCTAAATCCCCTCACTTGTGCAATTTCCAGCCTCTGCCTCCGCCATGCCAACCAGACACCTGCCAATTGATTACTTAATCAGTCCACTTTTCACAGTCAGTTTGCACTCTTCACACACAGGCAGACAGACAGATACAGAGATCTCCATGTGGGATCTCCAGACAGATAGTTAAAACGGGTGCTATGACAAGTTGACAATGGGTATAATTAGGTTCCCAAGTTGCATCATTCCCAAGTAGGACGGTGGCCGACGGGCACATACAAGTTTAGTTGTATAAAACGAAACCAGTCACAAGATGTATTTATATTGGCTACATGAAGGTCGTGAATGTTTGTTTAACTGCTGCCCTAAACATAGACTTGGTTGCCATATGACTGAATTTGAATTGAATTTCAAAAGCCAGGCATTGGAGGGCAAATATAAAAGAGTGTGCTTACCAAATATTTAAATAACTACTGTATTTATCTTTTCCTTACTCCACCATGTGCACCTGCTACTACTGGTTGTTATATAACAAAGTTGTTATAGACAATGAGAGAGGAAGGAGTGCATCTGTTTGGCCAGAGAAGGAATCTTCAACAAGGTGCTCTTTGGGGTGACTGGGTGACAGAATTTATACAAAAAAACAAGACCAGGGCACTCTTGTATAGGAAAATAAAAAGCCTTTAAAAAGGTGGGGAATGCATTTGCATTTAAAATGCATGCAACTACGCGTTGCGGCTAACTGCCTTCATCAGGGTGATTCACCCTGATGAAGGCAGTTAGCCGCAACGCGTAGGTGCATTTTAACTTTTGCAAATAGAGCGCCGAAGTCCTGACGTCACTCGCTCATCCCCTGGTTCTGCCTGGTTCACGGAAGTAATAACATGGGGTCATCTTAAAATCGTTTCATATAAGCATTGTGGTCCAAAAATAAACAAGATGTTTCGGCGTTATTGTCAGGGAGGTGTCTCTGTATCGTTTGCGGCAGTCAGTCACTCATATATGATACAGTCTCTATTTCTATAGCAGTAGCAGTAACAATAGCGTTTTCTCTCAGTCAGTTGATTCTTCATATCCATATGAGTGTAACGGCCGGGATCGTTTGCGGAAGTGAGTCACTCATATTATGATACAGTCCGTTTCTAGTGAAAATGTAACTAATTCAGTAGCAGCAATAGCTTTTTCTCTCAGTCAGTTGATTCTAAATATCTATATGAGTGTAACGGCCGGGATGACTATTTTTCAAACACAGTTCTTATATGAGGCGATCTAAAATCCCCCTATGGGGATTACAGATAAAAAGTACATGAACCCGAGGATTCTACTGATATTGACGTCAGACTTCGGTGCTCTATGCATATAGCAAAACCACGGACAGCGTCGTAATTTCCGAGAAAAGAGCGTGCAAAGGCCGCGGCTAATACAGAAGCTAATGGCTATGGAGAAACACAAGCAGTGCTGGCGAGACCTTAGCAAGCGTTCCAAAAATATAACACAGCGAGGCTTTCTTATAGCGATATCAAATGCCTTAAGACGAGCCTACTCGCCATGAGCGCCCCGCGTAATTACTTCATAGGACGGGTATAACCAACCTGACTTCGCCAGATTGCGGCAGTATTGAGTTCACTAGTTCCCTCCTCCTGCCTGCATCTGGAATTTCTCAAGCAGAAACGATGAACCCGGGACAAAAATTTTATATCTCCATAATAATTTTGAGTTGTAGTCTTAGGCTGTGGCGGCGCTTCATAAGTCTCGCGTTGATCCCGCCCCTAGCGGCCTCATACAGCCGCATATCGCTCCGGCCAGAATAGTCTCTGCCTGAGAGTTCCCAGACTCTCCCTGCTGGCAGAATGCAAATGTTGTCCAGCAGGGGGAGTGGTTTCACCAGGTTAGGGTATAACTGTCAATAGCAACAAATGTGTTAAAGGCTTTTTACTTTCCTATACAAGTGCCTTAATTGGTCTTTTTTTGACATAGTTCAGTCAGAGCTTGTGTAAAGGCGGACATTAGCATGTTTATGGACTCATGTGAGACGTTCATCAGGTGCACGAGGAGCTAATTAGCTTCACAATGGGATGGAAATCATGTAATGAAAGATGAGTAGTTCTTGGAACCTTCATTGAGAGCCTGGTTCTGACAGTGATAAATCTGTTGAAGGATTTGTGAGAGGGGGAAAAAAAAGCATGGAATGTACAGACAACTTACAGACCAATGGAGCTATAGAGCTTTACGGCACACTTGTTATCTGAGCAGTCAGCTGTTTCTTTGAGGTTCAGGAAGTGCACAAACAAAGCCCTAAATACTAGAGAGTACAGTAAAAAGGGTCTATTAAAAAGGGAGTTAAGATCCAGGGAATAGGTTTACAGTACGTGGACCTGGTCTGGTTTTGCCGTCTCATCTGCGTCTGGTTAAAGGAAGACACACTATGACAAATAGGTCACTTATCTTTATCTCGAGAGATGAGCTGGAAAACTGTGCCTCATTAACAACTTAAGGCTGGTCAACTGTTATATGCCATGCCATGCCATGCCATGCCAGGCTCACTCTGCCATGGCATATGGCATGGTAGATTTCACCCACTCAATTCTGGGTATCGGAACTTGAATAGGTGAAGCAATGCATTATGGAAGCAATGCAATAACCCTGGCAATGGCAGAAAGAGCAAAGCCCCACAGTATCAGCTTTCCTGGGTTATTTCAGATAACCCTCAGTGTGTGGATCCATCTCTCAGACAAACACACACGACCACACTCTTCAGCTGCCACAAGTTCTAGGGCAGAAAAGCACACACCACTGACCGTGTTACAGAATACTACAACTGATCCAGCTCCAAGGTGGTCTTGGCAGGAGAACCTTTTAGTTAATTGTGAATTTATATTCCCAGGACAAGCTGGAGAAATTTGACTCAAAAAGCACCTGCATCTGCATGATTAAAAAGGAATGTTCTGTCCCTCTCCCTCTTATATGCGCACACATACATCCACATACACATGCACACAAAACAAACCATTGACATACTAATCTATATATAATCAGTTAATCCACAGTTTGCTAATAATTCGGACAACACTATAACTAAACACCTTGTTTTAAACCCATTTTTGGTGGGAACCCCTTTTGGTGTTACCATTATGTTATGCTTTAGCTATTGAAAAGTATCAGATCTACAAGCTCATAGAGCGCCATCGAGTTTGTAGGTCTGCTATTTTTGAAATTTTGTAAAAATGCGGGTTTTTTTCAGGGCTAAATGGGTTAAGACAGGATTCAAGCCCTTGCTTGAAGTAGAGAAATACTATTCTGGCTTTTTTCTGGAGACCTCGGCTACCGAGGGACTAATGAATACAAACTGTCATGGTTAAACTTTACAATACATGGTCATGGCTTAGGCTAGTACGCGACGTCAAGCCTAAGAATCCATTATCCAGCAAATGAATGCACACTTCAGTCCAACACTGGTGTAATAGCTGGAATCCATTTTTATTCAGGGGCCAAGAAGCACAATGGTGAGTCAGCATTTGACTTTGTGCATTGAATTCCAAGGGGTCTATGCACACAGTGTTCCTATACTAAAAGGAACTGTACGTGCAGCGCTTTGCAATGCCAACTTTAACAGTATGTGCACCTGGAACCGTATATCTCCAGCGTTCTATGCAGGACATTTTCAATAAGAAAAAAAGCTGTCCTTTGGGACAGAGCATTCTCGATTACCATCATTCACATGCATGTACTCTGAACAACAACATGGAGGCAATAAAGTAATTTTATTGGCCTGTGTAGAGAGAGCAAGTGAGACCCCCTGGCTCCTTCTCCTCGTGTTCCAGTGCTGGCATTTCAGAATGAGGTAATCTCATTCTCAAGTGAAGTAGGCCCATGAGAACCCGGGTCAGAAACAGAAAGCACAAGAGAGGGAGAGATAAGAAAGAAAGAAAGAAAGAAAGAAAGAAAGAAAGAAAGAAAGAAAGAAAGAAAGAGGAATATGAATATGCCATTCACACATTTTTGGGAAGAGTCCAAGTTGGAGCTCTCTTGGAGTCCTGTAAAGGGACCCAGTCCTTTTTTCCCCTCTACGATCGAATTCCTTCCATTCCGTGAAAAAATAGCCGATCCACAAGCTCACAAAGCATTGCAACGTGACGCGGTGTGAGTTTGTATATCGGCTATTTCCGCCGAATGTTCACCCCCTCCCAGAATAGGGACGCCAGGTTTCATGTGGTTAAAAACACAGGGCACAGGCAGAACAAAAATTATACAATGGACATGATTTATGTCACAAATCCTAGCTCTGATTCTGAGGAGAAGATGCTCTGAGGAAACGCGTAAGCGTTCCTTTTTGGTGTGTGCCAATAAAGAAATGGAAATGTGAGTACTTTGTCCCCCGCTTGTTTAATTTTTGGATGTGCTACCTTTTTGGAATTTTTTTAATTCCTATTTTTTGATGTATACTTGATTTGGGTTTGGCACTCTGACTCCACTGAAAGCCATTGCTGATGCGCAACCTCTTTTTCTCATTCTGAGGAGAAGTCTTTGATGTATAATCTATGAAGACATGTCTGCTCATACTGTATTTGTGTAATAAATATAACCAAGTGATGACATCAGATAGCAGGTTTCCACACACTGGCCCTGAAGACAAAGTGCACCATTTGGGCAACTAGTAGTGTATTGATTTAACATTCAATCTACTTATACACAGTAATGATCTGAGATTCTGCTTCTCATTGTTCACACAAGAAAACTTGCTTCGCTGAAGCAGGTCCTCGTTGATGGTAATGTTAATCTACAATCTGATCTGTGTATCAAAAATGCTAAATCCACAGCACTATCATTTTAGTTAAAATACCAAAATGAGTGCATGAGTTTTCTTTTTTTTGTATTATTATAAATAAAGCCTGCAGGCAATACTGTTTATGCATCTGCATACATAACAAAATGCCCTTAAAAGGTTCACATCAGTTCGAGATCAAGTATATGACTATAGCGTACCAGTAGGGGGCACCAGAAACAGAGAGAGGGATAGTGCTGCAATGTTGCCTGCTAATGAGAGAGAGAGAGGGGTGGGGGGGGGGGGGGGAGCTGCACCACTCAGTTCACACTGGTGTGATTTTTTCGAAACAATTAACCCATTCTGACCTGAGATCAGATTCATACGAGGTTTCCGCTGGACACACAATGGTCTGATGAACCCATTCTGACCTGAGATCAGATTCTAAAAATGTCAGTCGCTCTTCGATTTTTCAAAAATAGCAGACCTACAAGCTCGTATCGCGCCACTCGGTGGCGCGATATGAGCTTGTAGATCTGCTATTTTTAAATAGCTAAAGCATAACATGATGCCGACACCAAAATGGGTGCCCGGTCAGAATGGGTTAAAAAGTGCAAAAGTACAGCATTAGTTAGAAAAGCACACAGTAAAGTGTACATGTACATCAGCAATGGCTGCATGTGTGAGACTGTGGTCTTTTATCACTCTCAGACTGTAAACCATCTTTCCCAGTTCACAACTGAATAGCAATTTAAATGATGATGGTGCTGTGTGACTGTGTCTGAGGTTCGACCCTGAAGCGGAGACAATTCCAGGATTTAAGATGCTTTCCAGAATGAATTGCCTATGTGTTAACTGTGTCTTGGAAGACACCCAAAAATAAAACTCAGCAACATCAAACAAAAAGACCCGACTCCCTAATCCCCAGCCCACCACAACAACATGAACCCAAATACGCTCGAACATGTTGTATCGTGTGGGTAAAAAAAAAAAAGAAAAAAAAGAAAAGCATTTCATTACGTACTCGTGCAAACCCAAAACCACTGCTTGGGTATACTGTTCTGATGCAAAGTAGTTGAGTTGTATACGAGCCGAGGGCTCCGTTACTCCGCAAACCATCTGTGCTGTTGGGTTTAGTGTGGCCGGGGCCTGCTGGGTGGCCCACCATCATGGCCGATAGATACTGAATCAACAACACTCAAAGGCCTGGCTCCTTGACAGTACAGTATGGACCTGTACAGAATGGACTAGTTGCCTGCTTGCGGTACTCCTCTATCGAATCATGCAAGCAGCTATTTTCAAGCTTCATCACCCAGCGAAAACCAGCTAAACCACAATGTGGAACCAGCTTGTCTGCCAGCCAAGTGTGGCCTTCGCTATGATTAGTGGAAAAGAAAGAGATGCTGGGGCCACTGAGAAGGTGGGATGCAATCATGCAACTGCCTGGTAAAGGCCATTGTGGTTGTTTTGTACGGTCCACAACTATAACTAGGAAGTGGGTTATATAATGTTTTATTATTATTGACTAAAATGTTCCTTCTATGTAGTATTTATTTGCCACATTCAAATGATCTTGATGGAAATACATTTCCTTTGCACCACACACAGAATTCAACTGCATGCTGTTTCTACTAGCCCATTTTGACCTGAGATCAGATTCTAAAAATGTCTTCTACATCATGACAGTTTTCTGAAAAAGCTATGTTTCTGTCAGTCGTTCTTCGATTTTTCAAAAATAGCAGACCTACAAGAAGCTTGTAGCGCGCCACTCGGTGGCGCGCTATGAGCTTGTAGATCTGCTATTTTTCAATAGCTAAAGCATAACATGATGCTAACACCAAAAGGGGTTCTGCACAAAATGGGCTAGAGACATAACAGTTGGTTTAGGTATGCTCAAACAGACAGTGAGACAGCACACATTTTCCCCTGCAGCAGATGTGCAGATGTGAAAACACAAACAAATGCCTCACTTGAAACTTACATTTTGAAACGCCGGAGGCCTGAGTCACTGGAAAAATCTAAATGCGGTATAACTTCTTCTCACAACTTGTGGTGCCATTTTTGAACATCTCCCTGAAACAAGTGAGGAACAACCTACGCAAACATAATATGGAGGGGTGCAATGGTTTGTGGCCAATATAATCACAGACAAAGCAACAAACACGCCGAGCCCCTGTCTTGGCCCAGCCTGAAACGGCGATGGTGTCTCCAACTTTAGAAGTGAACAAAGAAAAATACACAGCTTTCATTTTCGCCTTCTGTCTCTTTTCAAGGACAGGAAGCGTTGAGGTTGACTTTGGCCGTTGCCAGAGCCAAAATACTTTCATTAATATATCAGACTGAAGTTGAGGCACATGCCACAGTTCTCGTGCCTGCCTGTCTTCTATCCTTTATAGGGAGGGCTGGAAGAAAATGGAGTCAGACTACTCCACCACTAGTGTGTGTGTTGTTCTTGCAACCCAGCCAAAGCCTGCTGTGAAGGAGAGGCTCACCGAACATCCATCATGTGAGGGAAAGTCATCCTATCGGGTGACATTTTGTTGCAGGGGTGTCGTTATATGGTTGGCCAACGTGTCCCTTGGGGGCCCGTGGCCAGAACCAGCAATTCAGAAGTATATGGTGAGACACTTTAGCCCAATCTCAAACCAATAATGACCATACTTGTATATAATCAGTGACTGACAGCCCTGAGAAACCCGACTGTAACTTGGAGTCGTGATATGTTAAGTTAGCATATCAGTGGAGCCCGCCGTCCCCTATTCACTAATGCCCGCCTGGATGGCTGCAACCCCCCCCCCCCCCCCCCCCATACTTGTGTTGATAATAACTGCTTGTTGGCCAGATGGAATGCCGAGGTATAACAATGACAGCTTGGAACCCCATGTTGATCTCTGAGTGTGATAAGATTGAACTCCTTGCATAACATTCACGTGCAATACTTGAGAACACTCAGCACTGACCTGCACTCAACCTCCAACAAAACACCCCTCCTACATCCACACATGTCTCTGTATACTGTCTGGTAACATGTGCTGCCAAGAGCCATGCTTTATACTTATCTGCATCTGCACTTCTTTTTATCAGTGGCCTTTAAGTCAAGGGTTAAACAAAGGGGTGATCTTAAGAGCAGGGGCCCATTGGGTCGACCCGCGGTTGACCCGTGCTTCAGGCATGGCCCCCAACAGGACACAGTGATTTGTGCTCTGTCTGGGGAAGAATTCCTGTCTGCTTGTCATTGGTCAAGCACGGAGTGACCCACTGTTCGTCTCACCAATCGCGGGTCAGTGTGCCACAACTTTGACAGATCAGGGTATAGTTTAGGAATACAAAAAAAAACAACACCCTGGGGATGAGTTGTTTTCACTTTCTTTGTCTGTCCTTTTAATACGCTGCTGTTTTCTGCATGGCAGTACTTCGGCGTCGCTGGCTTAGCGTTTCTTTTTTTACTCCTTTCAAGTTTCCTATAACTCTTCTCCTCCCACTCTCACTCTACTCTTCTTTTTTTATTGAAAACACGAGCCAGTAATCTTACATCGGGACAACAGAACTCAGACTGCGTGCATGCACACCCTGGGGGGGAGAGTAATAAGCAGGAATTCAGAAAACATTCTTCTCTGGTAATAAAGTCCATGTAAATTAAAACCACTCGCTGTTTCACCCCCCACTCCCCCCCCCAAAAAGAAGTCAAGCAATAAATGCAACCCCACAGCAGAAAATAAAACTGTTGACAACCCCCCCCTAGATACCCACACACCCACCCTCCCCCCAATAAGACAACAACACAACAACAGAAAGGCATTCCAGGAATAGGCATTGAGAAATGTTCTTAACTAAAGCAACTCGTTAATAACGCCCACTTGCTATTTAAAACAACGATGGGGTGTCCATCACGTGCTCTCATTCATAAAAACCACACGATAAAATAAACCTCAAGTCTATTTTAGGTATCGGTTTAAAGAAATAAGAAAACCCTAGCAAGGAGACACGTACATATGACCTCCCCTATGGTTGCTCTTAATCGCACACACATGCACACGCACACGCACACACACACACACACACACACACACACACACACACACACACACGACACGACACAACACAACATGTACATTGTAAAGTACAAGACCCCGTCACATCCCCATTGTCTAAATTCAAAACAGGCACTGGGAATTGGGTACAGTATTTCTCCATGGTACGGTTTTTAGCCTCTCTCATAATGAGTTAAAACAGTTGTAATATCCTGGGCCGAACAAGAACAAAAAAAAGATCCACTTGAAGTTGTATTTTGAAGGGGCCACTTTTTCCTTTTGGAGGCAGCACCCAGGCCCACAGAACGCACTCCCATCCCCTCCCTCGTGGAGGTATTGCTGACACAGCAGAGTGCAGGCAGGGACCTCCATGCCTTCTGTCTCACCTCCCACCTCCTCATCACAGACATCCATCGCTCTCCCTCCCTCCCTCCCCGTGTCTACTCTCTACACAGTAAATTCCTCAGTGTTAATTTAACTTTTTTACCGTAATGTCACTGCAGTGTATCTCTGTCTCCACCTTCCCTCGCTGTTTCAGTCTGTTTCTCCCGGCGCCTCTCTTGTTTCTCTTTATTTTTATTTTCCATCTCTCTCTCTCTCTCTCTCTCTCTCCCAGTGGAGTCCACAGGGTATATAGACTTGCACTAAATAAACTTCCAGTATGGGCACAGGAAGGAGCTCAGCAACTTCTCAGGTTTGGAGATACTCTCAAAGGAATAATAGACCTCTCTCTCTCTCTCTCTCTCTCTCAACAAGCAGTAGACCTCTCTCTCTCTCTCTCTCTCAACAAGCAGATGTCCAACTCAGTCTGAGACACCATTTCTCTTTTCCGTGTCTCTTCAGTAGAATGGTACAAGGTGTCATATTACTACTCTATTTCAGCAGTGATCGACATGATGCATTCATTATATTGCGTTGTAGACAGTTCAACCCAACCAGAACAATCTGGACGAGGACAGCAAATGAGTTGCACTCTCTCCCCACAGTATAATATTGTGGTTTTAGTGGTAAGCTGTTGCTGCAAAAAGTCTGTGTATTCTTGGCAAACTTTTCTGTTGTGCTGCTTCCTCACACCTCAGGTAGTAGTTTTCGAGATTGCTCGCTTGGGACCAATTTGGACACACATGTTGCATGGCAATCCGGCGATAAGATTTTGAGTTATCTTGTGTGCAAGGTTGACATGTTGGCCTGAGTGTGACACTAAAGGAAAGGTCATGGGGTCAGCAAAATCGGTATAGGGTTCGCATTCGTCCTCACTGGAGTGTGAATTAATGCACCTATTAAGTTTCATGGCAATTCATCTGGGTTCGTTAGATTTTTAGATGTGTGGGAATTTGTAAATTGTCTTAGTCGGTTGACGTCTACCACTGGAGCGTGCAATTTATTTTCTTACCAATTGGATGTAGGATTCATCTTCCTTTGAGAATGAAGGTGCACAGAAAATTCCATAGCGATACATCCAGTAGTTTTAGAGACATCCTGTTTAATTGGGAGATTTGGGACCTAAGTGTTGTTGGTTGGACCAAACATATTGACATCTTTGTTTACTTCCATGGATTTATAGCTATGCTACTGTCATCAGAGTATGTTGGGTTTGGAGCTAGGACCCATGGAAATGTGAACTTTTCTATTGAATTCTTGAATGGGGAGCTGAATCAACCAACACACCAACGCATGCACACAAACACACACTCACACCACCATATAAATTACCCCCAACCCCCGTCACACAAGCCCATCCACTCACCTCACACGGTGTCAGTGAAGTGTGTTGTGATCCTGATGACACACAGTGTGCACAACCATCACTTTCACACTGGCTTACATACTGTATGACTGCTGAGCCCGTGCACGACACGAAACACTCCAAAACACCTAGTGAACCTGAGTGACCCGGGTGACCCCCGTGACCGCTTCGACCCAATGTCTGGAAAAATGATCTCTCCTCTGGGAAACAGTGGGGAGATGCTACAACAACACAGCGTGCTCTGAAGGCCGGTATGAAAGAAAACATAATGGGGAGAAGTGGCATAGTGAAAGTGCAGACTTGTGGTGTTGAACATGGACAAACAGTGCTGAGTGGAAAAAGACAACAAAGGACTAATATGATATGACGATAATGTGTCCAGTGTCCAGAAACACCCAGGATGCTAATGTTCCTTCCATGATTCATCCACTCCATACATTCCTGATGTTTTCATACCGAGCAATAAAGAAAAGGCTCAAAGGCCAATCAAAATAATCCCATATATTGGCTCATTTCTGGGAAACGCAGCGTACGTGTTACTTGAAAATGCAATGCTGCTCTGAAGTAACTTTAAGGTCACAGGAATATCATCCACAGAAAAGTACAGTAACAGTTGTATTGTTTCACACGTTCAGATTTTGGTTTAATTTCCCGAATGAACTGAAGTACCGGTAAGTAACAATAACAAGAAGTCATTTCATGGTTTGGTGATTTAATAGCATGTTGTTTACTGCTCTTATGGACAGAGAATAAACATAATGAATGACTAGGAGAGGCGAGTGGGTACTCACCAAACCTCTTGTAGCCAAAGGACTGCACCTCCTCCTCATCAGCAAAGTCGTCTGGACGAATGGACAGCACAAAAAGAGCACAGGGAAACAAATTAGCAATTGATGATATCAAGGCACAATGACTAGAACGTGTGCCAAACAATATCAATGCAATAATTACACAATACAATATGAAGTTATATCACAAATGTAGGTTTCGATCACCATCAGAGAAGTGTGTAACCATTCTGGTTTAAATTATGACCTTTCAAAGTGGAAAAAACCACAAGCTTACACATTGTTTTTCTAGAACTCAGCTTGACCAAATTGGCCAGGATAAACACTGCATTTTTTCCTCCGACCACATTGTGGAGAACACTTTCAAAATGGGTTATATTTCCGTATCGTAATCCCTCACGGTGTCTCCTTGTGTTAAAACCATGTGCCTTTGTCAGCTAGTGCACTAACTAGCGAACAAGTGAACCTGATCTTTTGCTTCAATTAGCTGAGATCTCTTCCAGTAAAACACCCTCTTCCTGGGGCTGCTAGCCATGATCTCCCATGGCCATATATGTACTAGGGACGTCGGTGCGATCTTCTTTCATGTGGCCGCCGCCATGCCCGTGGGAAAGCTGACTTCAAGGCCGTTCCTTGTGTCATCGTGCTTGGCCAGTGAAAATAAAGAAAGACCACATGTCCCAGAGATCACCACCACTCTCGTACTCCAAGCATGCCAAGAGCAGTGGAGGAGTGGGTCGTGAAGTGGAGAGAGATGAGAACGAGTAGCCTACTGCAAACAGTCAGTGATAAATCATAAACACCTGACTAGGGATGGAGCTTGTTCATTTTTATTGATAATGAGCAGCTTATTAATCAGGCCTATCGATCCGGGTTCTTATCGAGCCCACTATCGAGCATTTTCTATTATTTTGTGGAAAGACGGGAGACGACAATAAATTCTGAACAGAAACGGTGTCTTTTACTAGGGCCTTCAAATGCAGTAGGCTGCTTTTCTAACACCTACCTTTTTACTTTTGGAAAATAATATTGAAGAATGTGTGTACCCGACATGTTTGTGCCACCATGGATGATTAGATTTATTTCTTGATCGCCTCTTGTCTTGATTGTTTAAACATCACATCATGGGCCGCTATGCTCGATAACAGGCTTGATAAGCCCAAAGCTTATTGATAACGGGTACTCAATAAGCTTATCAGGTTTTTTCGACTTTCAAGCTCTATCCCTACACTTGACCCACCACCACTACATGTGGGGACGTGGTCAGCCAATAAAACAATGAAAATAGGGTTGTCAAACCATGTTAATGGTAGGTGGTGCGTGGCTCATCTGTTATTGCAGTGATTGTCACCCTGTTTAATTTCAAGGACCCACGTTTCATATGCCACAGATAGCTGTAGAATTCTGTACTAAACCTAATCTACTGTAACTAAAAGTCTTCTCTTATTGGGGTCCCATGGTGGGAACACATATTTTCAAAAGGGGGTCTTTGGCATAATGTGTGAACACTTTGGGGGTTCTTGACGTGAACTTGTTTGACTATCACTGCCATAATCTGCTACCCTTTATAGCAGATGCTCTAGTATGCGTAGCACTGACTCGCCAAGGAATGGTTTATCAGCCTTGGCGTCTGGCAAGCCTAGCGTTCATAGTTGTTCTAAAGCAGAAATCCCACAAGAGACGAGCAGAGTGAGTTGAAAGCTGACAAGAATAATCCCAGCTGTTTTGAAAACTCTGGCACTCATGCGTTGTTTCTGTTTCTGTGGAACATGTTTCTGCGTCTCTCGCTACAACAATAAGGTCTCCGTAGGTGTGCTTGGCCTCCTCGTGGCCTTTCTGGGAAACTCATTTCATCACATTTTGCACAGGAAACTGTGGGCGAACTCCATTTGAAATGAGATCTGTTGAAGCTGCATTCTATTTTTTGATTATGCTATGACTGAAACTGACTATACAATGGTTTTGGTGAAGCAGAGGTCAAGTGAATATTGTGCAACGAAAATTATGCCTGGCCTGCATGTCATTATAATATGATCAGATTTTAACATCAAAATCCAACTTAATTCTTCCCCACTTGGACTAGTCACTAGTGACTAGGGGTTTCACATCACAACAGTAGCCTATGTTTAAATTAAGTATTACATTAAGCATTAGGTTTTCCTGAGCCCTGACACAGTTCAGTTTATAACATACATTTACTGCTTCACTGTCTTCCTATTCAACAATTTCTCAACTTCAATGCCAAATACAAAAAATATATACAAAAATGTAATAAAACATCCATTGTATTGACTTGAGTCCACACAAACCTATACATCTTAGAATAGTTCTGGTGACCAGCGTGAATTAACGGTTAATTCACGCTGGTCACCAGAACTATTCTAAGATGTATACTAGGTTTGTGTGGACTCAAGTCAATACAATGGATGTTTTATTACATTTTTGGTTTTGGTTTTTGGTTAATTATTAACCTATAGGGCCCTATTAATAATGTCCTTTGAAGTGGCCAATTATTCCGTGAAAATGACTGAGTCAGACCACAAGGTGGCAGTACACAGTGATTGTAAACTTGCAGCACAATAAATGTGTGCTTGCTGTTATCAGACTATTCCCATTGATAGTAGTTTGAATGACGTGTGGTCCACTGACCACAGCTAGGGCCAGCAGGTCCGCGCAGCACAAAAATACACAACACAGCTGTCATAGGTAGTATATTAGTACCACTTCAGCAGTATCTTCATTCCTGTGTAGGCTTAATTGTTTCGCTTGAACGGCGTAATTTAAGTGAACTTTTTTTTTTCACATTGAAAGATGTTATGCAAACACATCTTTGGGAGGAAAAAAAAAAGTTGAACTTGTAGAATGTAGGGAAATTAAATAGCCGAGGTCTGACTCATTATTTCCTGGAGTGGATGGAGCACATTGATTGAAATTGAAATCCGCGAGTTTTACGGGAAGAAACTGCGCGTGTGGTGCGTCAGGTGTGAAATACAAATTATGAATGAAATCTAAATGGTATACAAAATAAGAATATAGGCCATTCAAGTATAGGCTACGTAATTTTGACAAAGGGGTTCCAAATTGCCTCAGATGCACAACGTGCGTTAATCGTATTATATTAGGCTATCTTTAATATCTGTTTTGTGCAGAGTTCATGCTCAGTGCCGTTTGATCATGTGCAGCGGCCGCCAGATGCAAAACAATCCCAAATCCAGTCCCCACGAGCGCTCAAATTGAAGCCAGATGTCACGCAACGTGTAGCCTACGCATTCCTTATGTCTAGAGGAAAAGAAAGAAGGGTAAAACTGACTTTATATCGCTCCGTTTTTCGTGTGTGCTTGCGATGCAAATTATTGGCGCACAGATATGCTACAATTAAACGGAAAAGGGTTCCTTTATTTAGCA
The DNA here is from genome assembly GCF_964188405.1 of Protomyctophum parallelum. NCBI lineage: Eukaryota > Metazoa > Chordata > Actinopteri > Myctophiformes > Myctophidae > Protomyctophum > Protomyctophum parallelum. The sequence continues at coordinate 8,176,329 of NC_139709.1, forward strand.
CTTATTTGACCATTAATTGTCTGACTCTCTCCAAAGTCTCCATACCTTTCATTGTGCTTCGCAGAACTCTACCGTCGTCTTGGAAGTTACATCCACCACAGCATTGCAATGGCATTTATGCTCCAAACATCTCTTGAGCGCCACTGCAGTTTTGACCCCTGAATAATCCCAATATCCACTGTGTCCTCCTGGGCTGGCGTCCAAATAATAGATTGGGAGAAAAAGAAAGAAAGAAAAAAAACAACCTCACAGCTACTCCATCAGTAACTTTTGCGAGGGGGGAAAAACTCCTCCTCAACGCAGGTAACGTTACAAATGCAATGTTGCACTTTAATTCGGATGCTGACAATTAACAAATAAACTCCTGCAGACTCAGTCAGTTATATAAATGGAAAAAGCCTATATATTCAACAAAGCTTGAGTTGCAAATGTGACCAGAAAAAGAGCCGCTTCTTCTTTCAAACCAAAAAGACAAAGTTTGCTGCTGGGGGAAGAACTGCAGCAGAGGTGAGGCTGTATCTCCGTCTCATACACACACGCGCACAGCCCCGCACACACACATGACACATACAATACAGTTGTAGCTATATACACGCACTCTGGTACTAGGCTACCCGCAGCTGTAACTGGAGAACTCCAACAAGAGTGCCCCAAACGTGAGAGGAAGTCGAGCACCCGTAGGGCTTGAAGGGGAGAGAGACCACGTGCTCCTTACATCTGTGCGCCCGGTCTGCACTCCTGTATGTGTGTGTGTGTGTGTGTGTGTGTGTGTGTGTGTGTGTGTGTGTGTGTGTGTGTGTGTGTGTGTGTGTGTGTGTGTGTGTGTGTGTGTTTGGGGGCGGGGGACTACTGTAGCCTACAGTTAAGGTCTATGCATGCATACCCTTGCCTTTATAGCCCACAATGTCATCTTTTCTGTGATGCTTTTTGAAGTCAAAACAGGGTAATGTTTCACGAGGCTGGCATGCATTATTATATTATGTTATTAATTATAGTGGTGGGGGGGAAAAAGTATACTCAAAGTTTTTACACAAGTAAAAAATATATCAATAGGCCTACTGCAATAATATAGAATATAGAACTATTACAAGCAAAAGTCCGGAAGTACAAAGGTAAATTGTCATCGAAATGTAAGTAGGCCTATACTCATTATGTAGAATGTACCATTTCAAGTTTTAAAATAGGCCTATTTTCTTTTGAAAATAGTAGACCTACACACTAAACCCAAGCGTTTAGGTTATAAACAGTTTTAAACACATATTTGTAACACTTTTTAAACGTGTCACAGTGTTTAGATAAACAGAAGAACATGTTTAATCCCTGTAACACATAAACGTGTTTAGTTTTTACAATCAAAGTCAGTCATATAGGTGTTTAGAATTTGAACACTAGGTGTTCTCGTGAGGTGTTTGAGTGAACTCGTGTTCTACTGTATTTTATGACCATTAATAAACACTTGACATTTTATTATTACACACATGGTGTTTAGGTTTAAACGTGTCACATGTTCCAGGGATTTACAGTGTAGACAAGCTCACAATGCATCGCATCGCCATTTTCAAATTGCCAAAATGTAGGGCTGAAGTGGTTACTGTATATGTTTTGGAATAATATTCAAATCCACAAAGTATAACTAGTAACTAAAGTTTTCAAATAAATGTAGTGTAGTACAAAGTACAATATTTGCCTCTGAGATGTAGTGGAGTAGAAGTAAAAGTAGCCTACTGGAAATTGGAAATCCATCCATCTTCAACCGCTTATCCGTAGTCGGGTCGCGGGGGCAACAGCTCCAGCCTCCACCAGAGCGTTCCAGACTTCCCTCTCCAGAACATTAGTGACTTCCTCCTGGGGGATTCCGAGACGTTCCAAGGCCAGTGAGTCGATGTGTTTCCTCCAACTGCGCCTTGGTCTGCCCCGGGGTCTCCTCCCAGTGGGACGTGCGCCGAGGACCTCCCTAGGGAGAGGCATCCTAACCAGATGCCCGAAATTGGAAATATTCAAGTAAAGTACAAGTTACTCAAAAGTAAACTTAAGTTAATGTACTTGATCATCAATATTATAGCCTATTGTAAGTAAGAATCAAGATTCATAATTGCACATTTTGTACATTTCAAGCACAACTCAATGCAAAACTGTTAACTGTGGACGACACCATAAAGCATTGTACTTGTTTACAATAGGGTCCACCATGTTCAATTCATCATAACATTTAGAGACGTACAAATATACACTTCTATATAGCCAAAAACAGAAAATCATCGTAGAGGAGGTAAAAAGGGGGGGGGGGGGAAACCATATACAGTGAGGGGGAAAAAACGTGGGCCAGTTTCGAATTGCAGCCGTCCGTAGGTGCCCTTTGAGATCGCTTTTGAAGGAGTCAACGGATTCACATGTCTTAATGACTGTTGGTATAGGGCGTTTCACATTTTGGTGGCATAGGAGCGAAAATAATTTAGTCCCTTGTTTGTGCCGAATCTGGGTTGCACATGGTTTGTTGAACTCCCTCTGGTGTTGTGGGTGTGGACGTTGTTGACATTAAGGAAGTATTTAGACAGGTGCATGGGTATTTTGGTGGTGTATCGAATCTTGTGGACCAGACCCATTGCAAGATGCTGTACTCTGTCGTCAACCCTAAGCCATTCCAGCCTATCAAAGTGGTCAGGGTGAGGTGGGTTCGGGGAGTGAGGCCAAGTAGTAGCCTGACCAGTTTGTTTTGGGAAGTCTGGAGCCTTGTTTTAAGGGCCTTTGAGGTGCTGTCCAATTTGCTCCCTTTCTTGTGCAGGAGGGTTACTTTGGCCAGTTTGAAATCTTGGGGGACCCGTCCCTGCATGTCCCTGATCATGATAGTACCTTTGGCAAACTGAAAAACGCAGACCTGCAGTTTCAAATGCAGGTCGTCTTGCCCAGCATGCACTAGCACTTATTGGTTAAACAACATAAATTTGGTGTTGGTTTACTGTTTTAGTAAGTGGACAAATCAAAGCATGGTGGATATATTAACTGCATGTGCTAATGAGCATTTGGATGCATGCCACTTGAATGCCAGATTTTTTGAAAAGAACAGTCAGTGTAAAAATGTGATTAACGCTTGCGGTCAAAATTGTGCTGAGTCAATATGCACACATTAAAATATTAAAAATAGCATTTCCCATGGGGGCTTTTTGTCTTCCAATTCGCATAAACATAGCTATGATGATGCAACATGGCAGAACCTTTAAACAAATGTAAAATCTCAAACCCCAAAATAAATGCATAAGTGCTTTATACACCTGTATGTACATCACCTCTTCATATGTTGGACATAATCTACTGTATTATCACATGCCAACATATGCCAGCAAAGTATCACACGTTTTTTATATAAGCGCAATTTTTTAAAACTTTGTCAAATGGGCTTTGTCCCAAAACAACTCGCTTTGCTTGTGCCAATTCTCAAGTATATTTATTCGTAACATCTGCTGTTAGCTAAGCAGCCGCAATGGTTGCCAAATGACAAACGATTCAAATCCATTCATTGGTTAAGCTGTATCCCAAAATAAGCATTAGTCATCCTAGTGCTGTTTCCAATCAGTCCCCATTTGTTCTTTCAATCACTCTTAACATCTTTTAATGTGCCATTTCTTTATTTTTGCATGATTCAGCACCGATAATCCGATTTGGGGTTAAGAGTAGGATTAGAAAAGAATGAGTAATAAATAATATAAAATTAATAATAATAATAAACGGAGTAAATCAGTACATAATAACAAGTATACTAGATAGGTACAGAAGTGCTATACCAACCTTGACCTTTTGACCTGACCTTATTTCCAACTTGGTGTCTCTATTTTGGGCATTTCATTATAGGCTAAAATGTTGAAATATAAAAAAAAAATTAGCAGATCTGATTATTTGTGTTTGCTGCGTGACACAGCCGTACGACAAAGTGTAGCGGTAGCCTATAGGCACTAAGGCACATAGGGCTTAAGTACGTTGTTAACTGGAATAGGCTCTGTGTGCGTAACTGTCTCGTGGGTTTTCAGAAGGTGGCATCCGTGTTGTTTTTGGCAGCAATTTTGTATTTTAGTCATAGTCTTTGGAATGAAACTTAATTTAGTTGTAGTCATATTTTAGTCACCTGGAATGTTTTAGTGTTAGTCTAGTTTTAGTCGACTAAGGGCCGACGCATACTCCTATTTTAGAGCCGAATAAAAGTCGGTTCGGCGCTGTAGAGCCTACAATGCGACGTCATTTGAGGTTCGGGGGGGCAGGTACCGTCCTAAAGTCGGCTCTTCGGTGCTACTGAAAAATTCTGACGAGCCGAAATCATTTCGGCACTACAGCGCCAAAACAGCGGTAAAATAGGAGTATGAATCGGCCCTAAGTGTCATGCGATTTTAGTCGACTAAATCTACAGTTGATTTTGGTCGACTATAATTTTGGCGGGCCTTGATGCCATTGTAATGACGGATTTTACACTTGCTGAAAATAGCCGATACCAGTCAACCCCTCACCCCTGTGTCGGATCAGTCAACCCCTCACCCCTGTGTCGGATCGGTGGTTAGACTGTCACATTCACCGATACCGATATGACCCCGATATCATGACAAATAAGGGCAGATCGGATACTTTTCCCAATACCGATACAGTATCAGGACATCTCTATTATATTTAGTCTTAGTTTTAGTCACCGTAGCTTTAGTTTTCATTTAGTTTCCATTTAGTTTTTGTCAGTGAAAAAAGGTAGTCAACAACATTTTTTGTCTTAGTTTTAGTCGACGAAATCAACATACCCCTTTCCTGTTCCGCAATTCAGTTTCCCAGCCATATAGCTCCATTTGAAAGGCTCAGCAGCAGATTATTTGCACCAGGAACAAAAATGATACCTTCACGTGTCCAGTTCAAATCTGCTGAGCCAATCAAATGCATGGGAAAGTGACCCGGAACAGGACACAGGTAGGCCTATATGTCATCTTCTGAAAATCTGAGACTACAGTCCAAGACAAAAAAAAAGAAAGATACGGTATTAGCACCAGTAAACATCATCAGACGTCCGCAAGATCAGACAGCGCCCACTTAGGAGACCATTGGGATGGCATGTGGAACATTTGGCCTCTAGTGGCTCAAATCGGGATGATATGATATGATGACATGATGTGAGACATGACTGTGTTGGATTCAAACTCCAGTGCATGTGAACTGGCTATAAGCCACCATGCAGCCCCTGAAAGAGACTTTTTTATGGTTCGGCCTCTGGAGCCGAGGTCAACCGCTGAAGAACATGGGAAGACCTTGACCCCGATTCTCTTATAGGATCCAGGTGTTGAGTTGAGTGGGGCAGCATGGCCTAGGACTTGGAGTATAGCTTTGGCTGTTTCTGATTATTTGCTGCATGGAGAGGACCCTATTTTCCGGGTCACAGAATGCAAAGAGGGCACATTTTTAAGAGGGAGCCGGGGCACCAATGAGGAGATGAGGACAGAGGAACTCTTTCACCCCGTGCCCTTCACATTCCATCAGTAGTCGAGACGCTAAACATGATGCTACCTGTGAGGAGACATGCTTTCTTTACAAATGATATCCTGGGGTTGCAGTGTGTTGCATGGTGATCTCTGTGTTTAGACCAGTGGTTCTCAATCAGCCAGTGTGCCAACTTAGGCACAGGCCACAGGCACACTAGTGTGCCGTGAGACAATTAGTCTCGTGTGCCTTGGGACAACCCACACATCATCACTGCAATGTTATACGACTATACTCAAAGTAATTAAATTTATCTTTTAATGTTGTAACTTTGTGTGCACTCACTTCCCAATACAGAGGCAATACTACTATACCCTATAAACATATGTTTTAACCACTTTAAGTCTGGTGTTCCTATTTTGCGCTTGCCATTGAAGGTACTTAAAACTGTAATTTGTATCTATTTTTATTTATATATATTGCAATGGGACACATCGTGTGTAGATCGGCTATCTTCACTATAAGAACACAGGTGTGCGTTCTTTTTTTTAAATATACTTTTTATCCCACGATTTTGTAACCCATTTTTCACCCCTGTGTCAATCATCTAATGTGATCCTGGGCTCTACACACCCTCCACCAACCTAGTCCCCATATATGGGGGACAAGGGGAGAGCATGCGAGGGGGAGAGGGAGAGGAAGAGGGGAGAGTGTGCGTTCTTTTTAAATGTGTGGATGGCCATAGATTATCTTGAGCATGCAATCACCTACATGTTAAAAGAATGAATTCCTGTGGCCGATATGATTGACTGAGATCAACCATCTGGCTCAGCTAGTCCAGTAGAAGAATATCTGCTGATCATGGGACTTCTTCTGATCCGGCGGTGCATGTCAGCAGGATGCGTCACTGGAGGCTCTGCCATTATGATTCAAATCCTTGCTTTATTCCAACGAAACCAACCTGGAGGTATAAAAATAGGAGGAGAAACAGAGATGAGATGATGCCTTTTAGAGCACAAAATGATCCCTCAGTGATACTTAAAAATAGTCTGCATACTTCCATCTGTTCCCATTGTGGAATGTTTGGATGCAAGAGTTGTGTTTGTGTGGAAAAAGCTAGGTCAAATCCAAGTTCCTCCGTGTGATTACTCCATGTGTTTACTCTATTTTGGTTCCAAATGACCGTCTGCACACACAGTTTTGATCATTACAACACAAAGACGCAAGAAACTTGCACTTCTTAATAGTCAACGGAAGTTGCGGGGGGCGAGTTGGCGAGGAAGTAACAGAAATAACAACAGAAGTGGTTATTGTGTATATGATCCAGAGTTTTCAGACAAACATTGACCTTCAAAGGCCTACAGTTCAGATTTGCATGCCTCCGCCAACAACAGCAGTATATGGAAGAACTGACTAGAAGTATGTAGGTGGATAAAGGCCAAAGGTCGTGGTCAATGTGACCTCATGCCTGTCCCAACATGGCGAACACTATATCTCAGAGACACCTTGAGGGAATTTCATGACATTTGGTACAAAACAATTTGAGTCAAGAATGAACTGATTAGAACTTAAGTAGTTAGAAGTAGTCATTACATTTAAAAAAGTCTTCATTCACTACTATGAGTCTGGACAGACACAGCTCGCAGAGGTATACCACCCTACATTTTATATATTATACATTTAAGACTTTAGTTAAGGCTAATGGTTGGGATATGGTTTTATTTTAAATACTTTATATATTAACATATTATACCAATATATGGCAAGTATATGCAGAATATAGCCTATGCTGCATATATGCCATATTCAGGTTCATACTGTATGTGTGCATATACATATGCACACATATTTATCCACATATATGTGGATAAATAGGAAATGTACTGGATGTCTCTATATATCTTTTATAATATACCATAAGCAATTATGGTCAGGAGGTAACAGGGGGTGCATAAATGGCCAAAAAGGTTTGGGAACCGCTGCTTTAAAATATAACATAATGTAATAATAAAAGTATTCATCAAACAGACAGATCGACAGATTTATATATGGGAAAAAAAAAAATATATATATATATAATTGCAATCAGAATCTTGCTATCATCTATACGAGCAGTGTCTTGTTGGTGCTTTGGTCCTGAATTGTGTATGCGTATACTGTATCATCATCAATACCTCCAGTGTGTTTATGTACGTATAGGCTACCATGACGAAGTAATCTCCGTAAACCATTATGCAAAACAAAGTGCTGTCTGTGACAGTGTGTTGACTGCTGGATTAGCGGGCATCACCTGCAGGCAAATACTCTCTAATAGGATAAGGCCGGCGTGGACAGAGCGCAAATAGACAGGACCAGGTATTACATTAGATAACTTACTGCGCCATCGTTGTAAACATACACGCTCCACTTCTGCTCTCTGTGCCAGTACAGCAGCGCCTGCATTCAACCACTGGTAAGTTAAGGGTCACAATGTGTTTGTCAAGATGTTTGTTTATTTTGTTGCTATTATTGCTGCTGACCTACAATATTACAATATATACAATATATAAGCTTTTTTCGCTTCCTCAATATTGTAGTATTGAACAAACAAATTGTAGGCCTATACTCCTGTGTAGGCATGTAACAAATAAATATTGAATCTTGAATAAATGCGCTATAGCCTACTTTTGACCATGTTACATTCTCTCATACTCCCGTAGCTTCAGTTTAGATGCTTTTATTTGCACTACTTTGTTTTGTTTTTATCAAGACATCAAGATTATGCTGAGTAAATTGTTGTTCACGGATATGAAAGAAACACAATCAGACATTCAGATTAAAAGGTTATTGCAATATACCGGTAGCCTAAGCGGCACATTATTTTTCACATCCCAAATCTTAAAAATGGTAATTTGTTGTTGTCACTGCCCACTGCCTGCAGGCATTGGGTTTCAGTTGTCAAGAACACAAGGAATCACCGGGGTGATAGCATTTCCATAACATACAGTGCAACTGTTTGCGTTTGTGGTAAGGTATTGCAAAACACCGGTATAGTGATATGATATATCGATATATTGTGATTCGATATTGACTAGTGTGAATAATGTTTAGTGTTAAGTGTTGCAACACTTAACACATTTTGTACCCAAGACGTCCTAGGAATTACCGCATGTAGTGCCCAGGACGTCTGTGGTCTTGGTAAAAAAAAAGATTAATCTTTCTAAAAGTTGGCACTCTGGGTCGCCATTTTGAAAGAATAAAAGGGCACATAATGTGTTAAAATATAGAATATGACATTTTAACGGTAATATCGTATATGGTATCGATATCGCAATATTTGGCATAAATACAGAGATATGACATCGTGTCCATAGTTTGTGGCAGATCCGCTAGGGGCATTTCCACATGCCATTCCAATTTGTGGATGGATCGGATGCTGCATTCATGATGCTAGACTGGTGCCGATCTACTCTAGAACGATGCAGCACCTTTCTGTCTGTCTGTGTCTCTTTGCGTGCCCTCTGGTATCCCTGATGTATCTTCCTGTCTGCATGTGTCACTATTATGCCGATTATAGCCTATGGAGATCTCTGAATTTGTATGTCCTTGTTCTACTTATGCCCATATATGGAGAGCCCTGATGTCATCAGTATATGCCCATGTCTGGACGTATCGGTCGGATTGGCGGTTCTGGACAAGGAAGAAGTGGCTTATTAGCCAAAACGACCGATGTCGCTGCTCCACCTGTGCTTTGAATGATATTTGAAGCTGTGTAACCAATGACCACGACCCCTTTTAGAAACCGTCACACAGGCGGTTCTTTAGAAGCCACACACGGGCGAGGCTTGAAACAAAAACAAGCACTCCCCTTTCGGCGTACAAAAATAGCCTATAAAAATAATAGCATGCTGCGTTCAGGATGTTTGCCTTTGTTTTTGAGGGGCCTATCATGCCCAGAATGACATTTGTGATCATTTGATTGGTTGACCGCGGAATGTGATGTATGATGATAAGAGCGCCCCTCACTTCACACAGGTGTGTTTTTTTTTTTAATGGACTCCTCCTCATATGAAGCTAATCGGTCCAGCAGTGACCAGACAGAGGCGAAAACACAACCCCTGCCTCTTGGCCTGTCAGAGATAATGACATGTGGGATAACAACGTACTGTATAGGCCTATCCCCATTTACAGTAAGCCCGAGCGGGTGCCAAATTATGTAACTGTGTAAATTGTGTAAGTGCATAAGTGAAGTGGGCCAATTCCTACTACTGGCCAGCGAAGGGAGTTCTACAATGACAGGCTGGCTGCAACATGTAAAAACAAGAATGATGTTGTGGTGGCAGTGAGTATTTCATTTGTGAGTGAGACGTTTGACATGTTAATTGCCCCTATATGGCCCCCTGAGAGAAAAAGAAGAAACAACGCTATAGGCACAAGTGACCATTTTGAGATCAGATTCATGCGGAGCTCTAATGAGTGACTTCACGAAAGTGAAAGACCATGCAGAGCCTATTGCTGGCCTGAACCCTAGTTATCTAAGGACAGGGTAAATGGAATGCAAAGAAAACGAATGCTCCATGCTGTGGTGTGCCTCAAAGCAAACAGCCAAGACCAATATGGCTGTCAGCCTGTCAATTAGGCTATAGGTAAGTGTTTGCAGCCTGCATGCATTAGAACATAGTGAGTTGTGTTAAATGGCTTGAGGCTGATCTTGGCCAGGTAGGCCTATGTACATTTATTTAAAAATTAAATCAAAAATATATCTATCTAAAGACCAGCTAGTTCTCTAACAGCCTTCAATCTCACCACAAAGACCTGTTGTTGCTAAATCCAAGAAAACAGGCTAGCCTATATCCATCATGTTTAGTGTATCAAGTATCAATGTAGTCGCTAGCCTACACTGAAATGAATGAAACCCCTTAATGTGATGGGAGGGCCAAATGAAGCATGGTAGGTACAAGTGACCCCCAGGTACTTTATATATCTGCCTAACCAGTGAAGCGAGACCCTGGTCCTAAACTTATGTAGCCTACTTACCTCGGCAGTCGGCTGGCATTCTTCATAGTGCAGATGGATGCGTAGTGCCACCATGTGGTGGGGGGGTGGGTATAGCCTATAGACCATGTGGTATTGCTAAGTAGCAACTCCTGCTGAAACTGAAATCCTATTATCTTTCTGGGTTAGATTAGTTGTTGGGTGGGTGGGTGGGTGGTGGCGGCACCCACTGCTTTTTTAATATTGTGTGTGTGGGTGTGTGTGTGTGTGTGTGTGTGTGTGTGTGTGTGTGTGTGTGTGTGTGTGTGTGTGTGTGTGTGTGTGTGTGTGTGTGTGTGTGTCAGTGTGTGTAACATACCTACTGCATGCATATACTGTACAATAGCTACATGCTTTTGCATGTGTTCTATCTTGCATATTGCACACGTGACCATGCCGTCTCACCCGTCTGTATAGCGCTGAGAAGCGGTGGAAAGTAAATAGGCTACTCAACTCAAGTAGGCTACTCTACTAAAGTATAATTTTGTGGTAGGCCTACTTTTATTTAACTGGAGTATTTCCAATTTTCCATTGCATGATCTCAGCTTCTCAGGGACAAATGTTGCACTTTTATCCACTACAATTATTTAGATTATAATGAATTACAAAAACACACTATATTTGAACTTTGGGTATTTGGAAAATTGCCGATCTATAAGATGCATTGTGTTGCTTGTAGATGATGATCTACCATTTTGAAAAAGATTTGTATACATTTTGAACACTGCATAATGAGTTACTTTTGGTACTTTCATCTAGACCTGAGGACGATTCTACAAATGTCTTCTAAATCCTGACAGTTTTCTATGTGTCGTTCTCAAACAAACATTTTCATGTCAAGGACCCCCAGAAATATCTGTACTTGGCCGCCGACCCCCCCCCCCCCCCCCATCTGAAAATGTGTTTTTCCAGGGACCTCCCAATTAAGAAACAAACATTTGAGTTAAATGTTCGCTCTGAAATAATATATTCAAAGATTTGCGCCCAATTTTCACGATTTAAAAATAAATAGCAGATCTACAAGTTCGTAGCGCGGCACTGCTATTTTTTCAATAAGTAGGCTATATGACATAATGCTTAAAACACCAAAAGGGTAAGTCCAACGAACGGTCGGTCGGCTGATTCGGTCTGGTTTATTAACCAGGCTAGGTAAGTCCGACGGTCGGCAAATGTGAATACTTTTTAGTACTTTTTCCACCACTGGTGCTGAGCAGTTTTGGAGGCAACCAGATTAACAGACAATCACATAACGGATATGAACCCTGTGCTTTCAGAGTGGGTTTTGCAGTCATGACGTCCCAAATGAAGATGCTGCTGTGTGTGGCAGTAGTGCTGGCAGCGGTGGGCGTTCTCAACTCTCAGGACATAACCGGAGTCTCCGACGAAACACTGAAACGTGAGTTGTTTTGTAGGCCTAAATAAATATAGGCTCTATATGGCACAACAGAACAGCCGTAGGCTACTGGAAAGAAAGTGTGAACCTTTTTTAAGTGGTGCAACCACTTCTACATCCAGCATGCAATGTCTGTGTACCTGTTTGTTTGTGATGTACCTGTGTGAGCACGAGTGGTGTGCGCATGCGTGAAATTGGAACGAGAGAAGTATGTGACATGGCTGCCACCTGCTGGACGCAAACGATACAGAGAAGAAATTGGAACGATACAGAGAAGAAATTGGAATGATACAAATTGGAACGATACAGAGAACCAATAGACGGGAGTTGCACCACTTGGTTCACACTGGTGTGATTTTTAGCATGCACCCTGTACTAATTAAGACTCAGTTCCATAACTTCTCAAACTTAATTTTTTTAATGTCAAGGCCGGGCCCCCGACCCAGAACTCTGGCCCCTTTTCCACCGGTAGGTGGAAATATTACATATTATATTACATATTACATACAAGCTCGAGCTTGTAGATCGGCTATTTTCAGCAAGTGTAAAATCAGTCATTACGACGGCATCGAGGCCCGCCAAAATTAATTTGAGTCGACTAAATCAACTGTAGATTTAGTCGACTAAAATCTTATGACATTTAGTCGAATAAAACTAGACTAAGACTAAATCATTCCATGTGACTAAAATGTGACGAAAACTATTCAAGAGACTATGACTAAAACTAAAATAGAAATGTGCTGCCCAAAACAACACTGATGTGAGCATACCTTTCCTCACCACTGGCCAGAGCTTTCCCTGGACGGAGAGAAGCTGGTGGACGAGGAGGTGAGGAGGGCTCTGTACGGCGTGAAGGAGATGAGGGAGGTGATGCTGAGGAACGAGCACAAACACAAGCACCTCATGAAGTCTCTACGCCACAGCCAGGACAAGAAGCAGGTGAGACCCTAACCCTAACACAAGCACCTCATGAAGTCTCTACGCCACAGCCAGGACAAGGAGCAGGTGAGACCCTAACCCTAACACAAGCACCTCATGAAGTCTCTACGCCACAGCCAGGACAAGAAGCAGGTGAGACCCTAACCCTAACACAAGCACCTCATGAAGTCTCTACGCCACAGCCAGGACAAGAAGCAGGTGAGACCCTAACCCTAACACAAGCACCTCATGAAGTCTCTACGCCACAGCCAGGACAAGAAGCAGGTGAGACCCTAACCCTAACACAAGCACCTCATGAAGTCTCTACGCCACAGCCAGGACAAGAAGCAGGTGAGACCCTAACCCAAACACAAGCACCTCATGAAGTCTCTAGTCTACGCCACAGCCAGGACAAGAAGCAGGTGAGACCCTAACCCTAACACAAGCACCTCATGAAGTCTCTACGCCACAGCCAGGACAAGAAGCAGGTGCGACTCACTCAACGGCAGAGGCACTGATTTACTGCTAAAACAAGGCTTCCCAAACGTTTCATATTTAAACTGGGAACATGCCCCATCCTGACAAGCATCGTGGGCATTACATTTAGTTTAACTGAACATCCACCCGGTGGGGGGGGGGGGGTCCCCAGAACATCCAGACCTCCAGGAACGTGTCCAGGGGGCTGGCCCAACCAAACGCTATTTTCGCGCAGCCAGCCAGAGCCAGGGACACACTATGACATAGCTGTCTAATAGGAGTGGTTGCACCAACAGCAGTGGTTGCTGTGGTAGTTTCTTGTTACACGTGTGACAGAAATGGGTTGAACAATAAAGAAGATAAATGAGCCGTCATTAACGATATTGGGTCAGTCTCCAGGTGTGACTCACTGCTGGAGACTTGTTTGACAGCACTATATATATCATTACTATCTGTGGCCTCTCTCAATACTCTCAATGCTATTGCTATTTTCTGCGAATATTCCCACCAAAATAGGGAGGCTAAAGAGTTCAAGAGGTTATGTAAAAAGAAGACGAAAGAAAGTTGATATGACACAAAGATTTGGCTGCAGTAACTTGGCACTGTAGTAACTCTGAGGACCCCCTGTTGAAGACCAGTGAGGTACTATGTAGTAGCTAGGTAGGCGCATGCACGCACATAACAAGAACAAGGAGATGTGTGCAGCTGCACTTACAGCTTAACAATCAGATTTTAAATGCCCAAGAAAGAAAGAAAGAAAGAAATATTCCCTTTTCTGCCACCAGGGGGCAGCCCAGCTGGCCCAGGAGGTGAATGAGAAGCTAGAGGAGGCAGAGGAGCAATGCAAGTTCTCCCTGCAGTCGGAGTGGGAGGAGTGTCGACCTTGCCTGGAGGACGCCTGCAAGAACTTCTACACGTCCACCTGCCGCCGGGGCTTCGCCACGTTCGGGGCCAAGGTAGCTACGGACAAGATACACCTGCTGCCTAAAGATAAACCACCCCAACTGTAGTAGGACATGATAGCATGTGTTGGTCAATTTCATCCAAGTACATAGAAGAACAGTGGTTTTTAACCAGTGGTCCTTGTGGGGGTTCCAGGTGGTCCCCAGCTAGTTGGTAGCCAAATGGACCCTTATAGATCTTTAACTCTTGAGAGAGTAAAATGAAACCAATAGTGATAGTGTGATGTCACTATATTACTGTTTATTTCATTGGCCCGTTTGACTTTCAAGGGTTCAGCCTCCAGGAAGAAACCCTAAATACAAAGTTAATACACCATTGCAGATAAAAATGACTCCAGGGTGTCACCTCAGACACATGAAAAACTGGAAAAATCAAAAATTGCCACAATTTAAGCCTGAGATTAGCTCAGGCTAGCACAGGTCCATCCAAGACCAATCTGAGAACCCTTGGTCAAAAAAAGAAAGGAAAAACAGCGCCCTCTTTTCCTTTGAATTTATTGATTATTTATGCGAGTCAACAGTCTGTCTCGAGAGACTAATCCAAGACTAACAAAACTCCCGTCTCATCATAGGTGGAGAACTTCTTCCACAGAGTGTCCAGACAATTTAGTACGCGCGAGCCCCCCGTTGCGTCAGGAGACATCTTGGTGAACCGGAGCACCGACGAGAAGCCCAACACGGACGTGATCAACATGGAGGAGTCCTTCAACCGTCTGATGAGCAGGGTGGGAACGGTGGTGAACCGCAGCGTCGTCCTGGTCTCCAAGATGAGCGGCAAGCTGGACCAAGTCCTGCAGGCGGCCTTCTTCAACGACACGGAGCCGCAGGAGGAGTCCACGACGGACCCCTTCTACCCCGCCCGGGATTCGGGCTTCCTGCAAGGCGTGGGCTTGGACGAGGTGCTGGAGTCCTTCTTTGACTTCGGCAGGAGCGTTGTGGAGGAGTTTGGAGCCGTGGTGACTCAGGTCTTTGAGGAGGAGAAGGAGAAAGGTGGGGATGTTGAAATAGATGACTGGATTCATAGTGAGGTGACGTCCAAAACTGTTAATGTCACATCAATGAGGTGCATACAGTATGTTGGTTAGACATACTAACAGTCCGACAGGCATTAGTCCGACAACACCGTCGCTCCCGACATGCGTGGCAGGTTAAAACGAACCCTTGGCTTCCTGTGAGGTTAGGTTTAGGCTTGGGTTTTGGGTAGGGTGTCGGAACTAATGCCTGTTAGACTGTACTACAGTTACAACTAAAGTATACTTGGACGGCCAATTACATATCATTTTAGTAGTTAGTCCATATGGTTTGAGAACCACTGATATAGAAACATACTTTATTTTTCTTTCTTTTTTTTCTTGCATGAGTGTCCAAGTCGCTCCTTTACACCTGACAGGGGGGAGTTTCCCTGGTTGGACGTAGCGCGTGGAAGGAACACGTTATTCCAACCAGTTCCTTTCCCCTCCATCAGGCGCCCCGGCTGACCAGGGGGAGGCAGTTTAGAGACCAGGATTGCTACATGTTTTTTGTGAGGGTACCTATACCCCGTTAGGAGTTTAATAGAAGACATGTTGTAGAATCAGGTCCTCAGGTCTTAATGGCGTTAATCCCAGGAAAGGTCGCGAGGACCGTCAATTAACAGCAAGGGTCGTACGGACACTAACTAACACTTTGTTCTGTGTGTCTGCTGCCTGCCTGCAGAGAGGGACTAACACTTTGTTCTGTGTGTCTGCTGCCTGCCTACAGAGAGGGACTAACACTTTGTTCTGTGTGTCTGCTGCCTGCCTGCAGAGAGGGACTAACACTTTGTTCTGTGTGTCTGCTGCCTGCCTGCAGAGAGGGACTAACACTTTGTTCTGTGTGTCTGCTGCCTGCCTGCAGAGAGGGACTAACACTTTGTTCTGTGTGTCTGCTGCCTGCCTGCAGAGAGGGACACGATGCCCCGCTTCCTGCAGGGCTTTAGGAAGCTGTGCAGAGACCTGCGCAGACAGACCTCAGAGTGCTGGCAGCTGCAGAACCAGTGTGAGGCCTGCCAGGGGGCGCTGCTCTCAGGTGAGGCTCTCTCTCTCACACACCGTTCGATCCCCAGCTGTGTCCTTGAGCAAGACACTGACTGAACCCTTAACAGCTCGAGCAGGTTGGTATACCACACACACACACATATATACTTAACGCTACGCCTCCTGTTCCCAGAGTGCCCCAGCGTGCGCGAGCTGCACGTGGAGCTTGACGAGGTGTCCCAGCTGCAGGACGTGGCCAAGGAGCAGTACGAGGAGATCCTGTCCATCGTGCAGCGCCACACCGACCAGACCGTCGACTGGCTCAGCAACATGGCCACCGAGTTCAGCTGGGTGGCCGAGCTGGCGAGCAGCAACGTCACCCTCGCCTCCCACGAAAACTTCTTCCACATCGCCGCGGTAAGTGGAAGTTAGTAGTAGTAGTGGGGTGAGTTCGGTCCTTATACAAGGCCTACTCATCTCCGAAGAGAAAATCCTGGTCACATTATAAGGCATAGAGTGCATAGCCGGAAATGTCGGGCCGGAGACATCCGTCAGATTTACCAATCGCAACACTTGTTTCATACACGGAGAATACAGATTACAGATTTGAAAAGCATCAACGCCAAAAAGCGCCAACGCCAAAATCCTGCTACTTCCGCCAAACTCTTCAGCGCATATTGTGCCCAGCGTGGTGGTGTGTTGTAGGAGAGAGGACAGAATGCACGTTCACAGAGTAACTGACTAACTGTAGCACAGATGGGAGTGGCCCAGCGGGTAGAGTGGCCGCTAGAGCAGCCGGAAGGGAACCGGTTCGATCCCGGGCTCCCCCAGGGTTAGTGTTGAAGTGCCCTTGAGCAAGACTCTGAACCCTGAATTGCTCCTGATGTATACTTTATATAAATGCACCATTTACAGATGGGCAAATTGTTATTGTGGATTTGATTTGTATATACACTGTGGTTTTATTATTGTACTGCAGAAGATGGAAATGTGCTAGTTAATTATTGTTGCGAACGCAGTGAGCCACTTAGTATGACAGCAAGGGCTGAATGTCTGTGTGTCACGCTGTTACACCACCCGCCCGCCACCAGAGGGCGCAGCTAGACAGCAAGGGCTGAATGTCTGTGTGTCCCGCTGTTACACCACCCACCGCTGCTTAACGACACTGTCTGTAACTTGCTCGCTGTTACACCACCCGCCGCTGCTTAACAACGACACTGTCTGTAACTTGCTGTACTAGGTCTGTAACTTCTAATTGTTATTGCAATTTACGATCTGCGTTCGCTTCCCGCGTCTTACTTGTCTTAATAGTGCAGGTCAGCTAAATAATCTCATAAGAAAATGAACACAATGAAATGAAAAAGTAGGCCTATTATATCACAAAAATAATACTGTTCAACTCAAATAACACAGATAAAAAGGTGCACTCACCTCACTGACACTGACATACTATTCCCATGCTGATGTGCCACAATGCCACCATCCGTAGTCAGACATGGGAACGGTTTGACCTTTTATTATAAGTAATGTTAGATGATGAGAATGACTGAGAAACAAACCAACCAAACATAAATTATTATGACCGTTCACCTCCACCAGGTGGCGCCAAAGAACAGTGATGATGATGAGGATGTGGTGAATGCGGTAGCCGAGACCAAGGTAGAGGTGAACATCCTCAACTCTCCCCCCCTGGTCCTCTCCGTCCCGGGGGATCTGGAGCTTGATGACCCCGCCTTCATCCAGTACGTCACCCTGGAGGCCCTGGCCATGTACAAGGAGATGGTCAGGTAATAATGATGAGCAGTGGTACTGCATTTCTTTACCTAAGTATGAAAAGCATTTAGCAATGTAGAAATATACTTTGCTACAAAGTAAAAAGACCAGAATTCAAAAGTGACTTGAGCAAAAGTACAAAAGTATTGAATTAACCCATTCTGACCGGGCACCCATTTTGGTGTTGGCATCATGTTATGCTTTAGCTATTGAAAAATAGCAGATCTACAAGCTCATAGCGCGCCACCGAGTGGCGCGCTACGAGCTTGTAGGTCTGCTATTTTTGAAAAATCGAAGAACGACTGACATATTTTAGAATCTGATCTCAGGTCAGAATGGGTTAAATGTACTTTAAAAAGTAGCCTACTCATGAGTCATGAGTGTGAAATTAGCCAATCCATAAGTGGAAATAAAAACGTCTAATCCATAAGCTCACACCAAGTTGTGGTCGAGGCACACGTCTAACATTGATGTGATATTGATTCGCACAGAGACCTACATCTGACACCATTTTGTTCAGGTCAACACTTCTGACAACACTTTTTGTTTTGCTTTACAGGCATGAAGATAATTAGGTCTGTGGGAAACATCCTTCCATCAGTGCAGTCTCCATCAAATGTAATCAAATGTCATCGTATTTTATTACGACCTACTGTATAGTATTTTATCAATGAAATGTGATTCTGTATTTTATCAGATGTTGTCAAATTGTGTTCATGCATGCATGAATGATTCCTTCAATTCACATGAAAGTCATAGATCAAAGTGATGACACCAACATGATCCAAAATAAATTGGTCTTTAAAATAAGTTTTTGTACATTCCTGATTTCTGTGTGGTTCGTCATTACTCATTAGCGATAAATCAGTTTGTGATTGCTAGAAAAGTACTGTAAAACATGTATTATTGTTTGTATTTGAATTGTACAAAATCACATTCGTTTATATTCTAAGTAATACATTCATTATCTCGATCCCCACTAGATTTGCATAAAGTTTAATTGGAGAATTTGGAGAATTTTTTGCAAATTCAACAAACAAGGCAGAACCAGGGTGGAACAAGGCAGAAAGAGCCTGCTGGTTAGTCGATCAGGGACCAATCAGAAGGCTGACAAAGGAAAAAAATGTCCTGCGATTGTCATTTAATCGTCCCAAACAAGGCATCAAAAAGGTGATTATGGCGCCCAATGAGTTAACTTTTGAGGCCATCCGGCTGAGGCTCTGAGCCACTCTGCTACACACATCATAGAGTATATATATCTATAGAGAAGACACCCGTCGTGAACGTGTACAATGATAGTCAACGGACAGCGCGTTCATGTGTTTGGGGCCAGGCTGCAATACCTGGTGCCTTCTCTATAAATATATATACTCTAAGACACATCTACACAGTAGACGGACAGGAAACAGGGAGAGAGACGGAGTGACACGCAGCAAAGATCATCGTGCTCGGAAATCGAACCCACGACTCACTGTCAGGCTGCATTAGAGCCGATATGTGGTTGACCACTAGGCCACCGGCACTAGGCCCCACTTGCATACATATATGAGTACAAAGTTAAACCTCTCGTCATTACCTGGTAGAATCTTTCAATTCAATGTCTGCTCTGTGCTAGCCTGGGCAGCATTCCTTTTCGGGTTTATTACCCGGTCGGGAGTGGATGATATCGTTTAACCCATTCTGACCTGAGATCAGATTCATACGAGGTTTCCGCCGGACACACACTGGTCTGATCAACCCATTCTGACCTGAGATCAGATTCTAAAAATGTCAGTCGTTCTTCGATTTTTCAAAAAATAGCAGACCTACAAGCTCGTATCGCGCCACTCGGTGGCGCGATATGAGCTTGTAGATCTGCTATTTTCAAATAGATAAAGCATAACATGATGCTGACACCAAAATGGGTGCCCGGTCAGAATGGCTTAAGTCATGTTGTACTCAACCCTCTAAACCAGAACTTCCTTTCACTCAAACCGGAAGATTTGATAAAACCTTCCACAATAAAAGCGTGACTCGCAGCCTCCCCCCCCTGGCCAGCCGGAGTGCCTGATGGAGGGGAAAGGAACTGGTCTTCCTTCCACGCGCTATGTCCAACCAGGGAAACTCCCCCCTGTCAGGTGTAAAGGAGTGACTTGGACACTCATGCATTATGACTACAAAACAATGACAAACTATATCTTATCTCTGGTTGGTGCAAAGTTAAATTAAGCAGATGTATGCAACAAAGGAGAAGCTATATTCCACAAAAAAGCTCTAGACTGAACAAAAGACAAAATGCAAATTTCAGACATTGATGAATGTAATTTCGTCACTTGAAATTTTCACAGCTCCAATGTCTCTGTTTAAAAACATTTATAAAATGTTACAGAATTTTCTTTGCCCTAAAAAATAAATCAACAATGCCTCTTCTGATTTCAAGTTCACAACTTAAAATCCCACAGGTAAAATTAACAATAAAAAAAGCACAATAAAAGCACATGATTTGCCATTCAAGTCACCTCATTAAAAGATACGCACAAATCACTTACGTTACTCACTTTTGTCAGACCGACCATACATGCTCAAAAATAAATGTCCTCTTACATACCGTATATGCTTTGCTACTTTATCTCTCACTTGGTACATTCTCAAATACATACTATAGTATACATCCTGTTCAATTACTCTTTCTCTACCAGAGCACTCTCCATCAAGCTTTACAGTCGTGGCACATACTTTTCAGACACAGTTATTGGTCAATAAAAAAAATTAAAAATAAAACCCACTATTATTCTAAATACCACAAACCAAACCAAATCCTGTACAATAACGAAATGTTTTGTTCAAAATAGTTTTCAAATTATTTTAGAAGTGGGATGTTAAAAAAATTAAAAGACAAAATAATAAACATAAGGTTAAAGGGTGCGGACGTGCGGTCTCGTAGAACTTTAATTCTGCCTATGAGGGCAGTTACTGTCAATGCTTTTCAATGGGAATGGTTTGTTGCCATTATGCGAAATAAACGGTCCATCCCCATTGAAAAGCATTGGCAGAGGTTCTGTGTGACTGCACCTCAAGGAGGAAAATGTGGGGGGGAAAAAGAAACAAAATCTGTGCAGTGGCAAATGAACCACAGACTCGGGATTCAATCTCCTCCTCCTTGAATTAATCACAGTGTTCAGGTTAAGTCTATAAACTTACGCAGGGTTCCAAAGAACGTACTCTACTACTGGTACCACTCTGTGTCCTTGAATGCTGACTGGGACACAAAACAGGAAGATTTCTCTCTGTGAGTGTTTGTGTGTGTGTGTGTGTGTGTGTGTGTGTGTGTGTGTGTGTGTGTGTGTGTGTGTGCGTGTGTGCGTGTGCGTGTGCGTGTGCGTGTGCGTGTGTGTGTGTGTGTGTGTGTGTGTGTGTGTGTGAGTGCGTGTGTGCGTGCGCGAGTGTGCGTTTGTGTGTGTTGTAGTGATTTGGCGACTAACTTTGTAGTTTTCTAGCACAAAAATGGCTTGATCCACAGTTCAGCCTGGAGGGGGGGGGGTTTGGTCATTAGAGTGGCCTGGTGGTGGTTATTAACTTATTGTCCCAAACCTGGTCCTCTGCTGACATGCCTGTGTAGTGTACGGTAGTGTACGGTAGCGTACGGTTAGGTTAAGAGTTTACTGCAACGTATCCCATCACACCGGCGCTACAGGTTGTCGCCCGGCTGATACTGCGGCTCCGTCGCGGTGAAGTAATCTTCCAGGAAGGACTGGAGGTACTCGAAGGTGGGCCTTTCGTCCGCCTCCTTCTTCCAGCACACCCTCATCATCTCGTGGAGGGACTCGGGGCAGCCTTGGGGACACGGCATTCGATAGCCTCGCTCCACCTGCTCCAGCACCTCCCGGTTCACCATGCCTGGACAAAGGAAGACAGCGGGAAGAGAAGATTGAACGATGGGCCATCAGTGTACGCTCAACATCCTGACCAGGCGCTGGATACTAAAACACATTTAGAAACAAGCATGCTCAGGTGTAGAGTGGCTGGATGGTAACCACTAACCGCATGGTTGCCAGTTAGAACCCGGGCTCCCCCAGAGTTAGTGTCGAAGTGTCCTTGAGCAAGACACCGAACCCCTAATTGCTCCTGATGTGCTGGTTGGTGCCTTGCATGGTTTCCGCCGCCATCGGTGTGTGAACGTGTGTGTGAATGGGTGAATGTAATGCACAATCTATGTAAAGTGCTATATAAATGCACCATTTACCATTTAATAACTAAAAGTGGCTTCAATGTGGATGTTGGACGTCATGCAGCCAGTCTATATGACTTCAGTCGTTGAGTCTACTGTGCTAGATATCTGACATTATAACATCATAATGCAGACATCAGTGATCTCATGGTTTCAGCCGGATATGCCCACCACCGAATTCCATTAGCTAAATATTTAAAATATATAAAACGTGGAGTTACTTCCTTGGCGTGCACAAGACATCCGGCACTGATGGAGTCGACACAGACCCTTTCCTAGAAGGCTTGTCCCCTAGAGCGCCGTAATAAGATATCCTTTTCAAGTTACCGTACACATCACACATCAAACCCCATTATGACCTCACCGGCTACCCTAATGGATGCTCTTCAGACCTGTACGAAGCACAGTGTACGTACGTACGTACGCACGCCTCCAGAACAGGAAGAACCCAATGACACACAGCATGGTCCCCTGGGGACCCCAATGACACAGAATGGTCCCCGGGGGAGCTGGGCTGTAGCTAAAAGAGGTTCTGACACAGCCACATCCTTTCCCCTATAAACCCCTTCAGCCCCTCAGTCAGTCAGTCAGTTAGTCAGTCAGTGAGACACACACACACACACACACACACACACACACACACACACACAGGATTATGTTCCCTGGCTCACAACCTCTGAAAGAGGAGAGGGGTCTGGACACTGGAGCAACTGCTCAGCGGCCAAGTCTGAGACAGGGGTATCGGTATGTCGGATGCCGAGGTGTTGGCAACTTGGCATGGGCTTCATGTCCAACGAGTAGTGAATGTCTGGCTTCCCATAACATATCGGTTCTTCCATCCAAATGGGCCAAAATAGCACACAGATGGACACTAGGCAGAGTTCCTATTAGGATGCCTTGCAATGCACTCGAGTGCACGCCCGTCTCCCTTCCCATTTATTCTGCGCTATAAAAGGTCTGAGGAAGAGCTTTGAGCTCGAGACATCACAGCTTTTTTGGTGGTGCAGTAAAGCATCTGTTGCGTTGGAGCCCTCAGTGTGCGAGTGTTTATTTCCCTCTTAATGTTCGTCGCTCAGCACCTGCCCAAGTTTGGGTTGGGGATGTTCATGTCGTTTCCCTTTTTTCTTGCGCTATAAAAAGGTTCCTATGATGCTAAATCAACTCCCAAAAAGGCTAGATGGCATGACGGCAGGAGCCTGCACATGCTCAATGTGCCATGCCCAACCCACACTCAGAGAGGAGGTTCAATCAGTCAGCTTCAGGGTGCATTAATTAGACTGAAGGCTGCATGCTGAGAGCCAAGCAGGCCACAGAGAGCCAGATGGTACAGTACAAGTGCTAACTGTTAGGACTGCCATATGGCACACCCTGTAATCAGTGCTAGTCACTTGATATGGAACCTTGGTCGCAGACTCGCTGCATTGACATTCTTGGGCAGCAGGTGCCAGTGGTGAGGTGACAGACATACTGTATAGTCGTAATGGCCACGAGTGACCTGGACTTGCCATGACCAAATCACATACTGGGAGGGACAGTGGTGCTTTCACATGCTTTCGCATGTGCCTTGCAGGGTTCTATTCTCAAGTGTGATAAAAGTTATCATTTTACATCTTCACTCTGGCTCAGAATAGCATATTAAGGCTAAAATGATACAGGGGGAAATGTCTGTACAACAACTTATTTTCCGCATGAAGACATCGGGTGCTCAAGATTGAGACACATTTGACCAGGAACTGCTATAAGAAGCCAGAGACATCCATGGAAACTCACAAGCCCAATGAAGTTTGCTGCATATTCTGAATAGTATTTCCCCATTGTGTTCTTCTGTCTTACCGGGGTAGGGCACTCTGCCCTTCGTCACCAGCTCAGTCAGTAGTATTCCAAATGACCAGACATCTGACTTGATGGTGAAGCGTCCGTATAGAGCAGCCTCGGGGGCCGTCCATTTAATGGGGAACTTGGCACCTGGAGAAGCAACGCAAATGTCATTGAGGAGGAGGAGGAGGGAGTCCCAGCTCTATGAATCATTCATACAGTCGTGATGTGTTAACCCATTCTGACCTGAGATCAGATTCATACGAGGTTTCCGCCGGACACACGCCGGTCTGACGAACCCATTCTGACCTGAGATCAGATTCTAAAAATGTCAGTCTTTCTTCGATTTTTTTCAAAAATAGCAGACCTACAAGCTCGTATCGTGCCACTCGGTGGCGCGATATGAGCTTGTAGATCTGCTATTTTTCAATAGCTAAAGCACGACATGATGCCAACACCAAAATGGGTGCCCGGTCAGAATGGGTTAATAAATGTATATGGAAATGCAAAAAAAAGAAGAATTAAAGGTCATGGATTAATTTCAGAAAATCACCATTAAATGCTAAATGCCAATAGAGAGGTGTGTGTGTGTGTGTGTGTGTGTGTGTGTGTGTGTGTGTGTGTGTGTGTGTGTGTGTGTGTGTGTGTGTGTGTGTGTGTGTGTGGTGCTCACTCGCTTGAGTGGGTGTGTGTATGTATGTGGTGTGTGCACTTAAATGTCTCTCCATACAAGTAATAATAGTTTTAGTTTGTGTTAAGATATTAGGATTATATTAACGTTGACAGTTAGGCGTATACTGGAAAACATCACATGTTAATAGATGTCAACAGACATCCTCACAGCACTAGTAGTAATACAAGCAAAACAGTGTGTGTGTGTGTGTGTGTGTGTGTGTGTGTGTGTGTGTGTGTGTGTGTGTGTGTGTGTTTGTGTCAGTGTTGTTTTTGTTTTTGGCAGCAAATTTTAGTTTTAGTCATAGTTTATTTAGTTTTAGTCACATTTTAGTCACATGGAATGTCTTAGTGTTAGTCTAGTTTTAGTCGACTAAATATAAGATTGTCAACTAAATCTACAGTTGATTTAGTCGACTAAAATGTATTTTGGTGGGCCTTGATGCCATTGTAATGACTTTACACTTGCTGAAAATAGCAGATCTACAAGCTCACAAGGCGACGCGCGTTGTAAGCTTGTAGATCTGCTATTTTCATCATGCAACCAAGTGTAAAATGACTTATACTGCATCTCTTGTCCACTAGTCCCTTCCTAACAGTTTTAGTCTAGTTTTTATTTGTCTTAGTTTTAATCATCCTAGCTTAGTTTTCATTTAGTTTCCTATCTAGTTTTCGAACATATTTCGTCTTAGTTTTAGTCGACAAAAACAACACTGGTGTGTGTGTGCGTGTGTGTGTGTGTGTGCACTGACCTTGTCTGGCGGTGTACTCGTTATCCTCGATCAGTCGGGCCAGGCCAAAGTCGGCGATCTTACACACCAGGTTGTCGGCGACCAGGATGTTGGCAGCTCTCAGATCCCTGTGGATGTAATTCATCCTCTCTATGAAGGCCATGCCATCTGCAATCTGAGACAGACACGGAGGCACAGTACTTAAAACAAACCAATCTGAGACAGACATGGAGGCACGGTACTTAAAACAAACCAATCTGGGACAGACACGGAGGCACAGTACTTAAAACAAACCAATCTGAGACAGACATGGAGGCACGGTACTTAAAACAAACCAATCTGAGACAGACATGGAGGCACGGTACTTAAAACAAACCAATCTGGGACAGACACGGAGGCACGGTACTTAAAACAAACCAATCTGGGACAGACATGGAGGCACAGTACTTAACCCATTCTGACCTGAGATCAGATTCATACGAGGTTTCCGCCGGACACACACTGGTCTGATGAACCCATTCTGACCTGAGATCAGATTCTAAAAATGTCAGTCGCTCTTCGATTTTTCTAAAATAGCAGACCTACAAGCTCGTATCGCGCCACTCGGTGGCGCGATATGAGCTTGTAGATCTGCTATTTTTAAATAGCTAAAGCATAACATGATGCCGACACCAAAATGGGTGCCCGGTCAGAATGGGTTAAAACAAACCAATCTGGGACAGACACGGAGGCACGGTTAATATCAGTGCTTCTCTAACTATTTCATGTCAAGGACCCCCAAAATGATAAGCAATTAGCCCCTGACCCCCATCTGAAAAGATGTTGTTCCAGGTTCATTAAGTATGCCTGGTTTGTCTGGTGGGTGGTGATGGGTGGTGATCCACCTGAACTGAAGCCGCACCCACAGCTGTAGTTGTATGATAAAAGGGGAGGGGTTAGGGGAGGGGCTGATAGTGTGATGTCACTATATTACTGTTTATTTCATTGGCCCGTTTGACTGTCAAGGGTTCAGCCTCCAGGAAGAAACGCTAAATACAAAGTTAATACACCATTGCACATAAAAACGACTCCAGGGTGTCTTAATGAAGTACAGTCACCTCATACACATGAAAAACTGGAAAAATACAAAAATAGTGGCACTCCATCTTTTTTTTTTTTTCTTTTTTAAGATATTTTTTTGCGGCTTACGCCTTTTATTGATTTTTGAAGGGACAGACAGTAGGCTGACAGGAAACGGGAGAGAGATGGGGGATGACATGCAGTAAAGGCCGTGTCGGGTCCGGGAGTCGAACCCGCGGCACACTGCGACTGGATTACCAGTCCGGTGCCCAGACCGTTACGCTACGGCCTGGGCCGGCACTCCATCTTTAACTAGGAATGTAAAGTGCACTACGTTAGTTCCATTGATCCAAGCCAGGAACACAGTCCATTGACTGGTCAAATGCAACCCATTTGACCACTTAGTAACTGTGAACAGCCGCCACAAACACTTTTCAAGTGGCCCCTGATCCACCAAAGGCTGAGAACAGCTGGGATAGATCATACCAACCACAAATAGTTGTCTGCCAATACTATTAGCAAATATACAACAGGTAGTTCTGACCAAGCAATCTGATTGGTTTAACCCATTCTGACCGGGCACCAATTTTGGTGTTGGCATCATGTTATGCTTTAGCTATTGAAAAATAGCAGATCTACAAGCTCATATCGCGCCACCGAGTGGCGCGATACGAGCTTGTAGGTCTGCTATTTTTGAAAAATCGAAGAACGACTGACATTTTTAGAATCTGATCTCAGGTCAGAATGGGTTAATCAGACCCAGTGTGTGTCCAGTGGAAACCTCGTATGAATCTGATCTCAGGTCAGAATGGGTTAAACCAGCATGATGCCCTAGCCCTGGGCCTAATCACATGCATAAAATCACTCCACAGTCCGCACCTGATCAAACCATATATGGCACAGCTGCGCCGCAATGTCCTAGCCTACTGGAGGATAAACCAAAAACAACAACAGCTTGCAAGCACCTGAGAACAACAAACATTTTCAGCTCAGCTGTGTTGATTAGTGAGATTATTTTGAAAGTGAATTGCCCCACAATATGAATACATTTAGATGTGTTTCGTTGGTAACTGTATAATCGCAGTGTTTCGTTGGTAACTGTATAATCGCAATATTACACTCGAGGGTGTGCTTTACCGTGATTATTGGCACTTCAGTCACAGTTGATGCTTCGAGTTCCTGACCACATCACTGTCGTGCCATAAATCAGGGTAAAGTACACCGTTCCTGACCGCATTACTGTTGTGCCAAAACTCAGGGTAAAGCTTGTGTAATACTGCTTAATAGCAAATACTTCTGAAGTGGTTGAGCAGGGATTAAGCAGAGATTGGGAGGGTTCCACTACAGACTATACTGTACATCAGGGCAATTCAGATGTGTATCAGTGTCACAAGTTGAGAACCACTTACAAAAGAAACCTAGGTTGACTTTGTCATGGTAAAAATCTCCTTCAACTAAATAAATACCACACATCATCCAAATTATCCCACATGTCAAACCTACTTGTAACCTTTATTAAACCAAATAATTAAGGGGGGAAAAAAGTATTTACAATAATGGCCCGGCAAATGCTAAACATAATCACTGACTGACCAAAATACAGGGATATAATTCAGGTGAAGGGAGTAGACAGCGACAGCAAATGCACACTAATCTCATATTCGCTGCATCACGACCCGTCTACAAACTCCCTGAAAGGCACTCCGAGTCTTCTGTCTTCTAATTCCCTGACACTTCTATGGAGGGGCGTAGTATTAGGCGCAGATCACAGAGTTTCGCGGTCGGCCCCGCCGAGCCTAAGTGGCCCCCGAGGAGCAGTGCTTGAAGTGCTTCAGGCAGATGAGTGGTGGAGCGTGAGAGGACCCACAGCCAAAAGGAGGGGCGAGAGTGTGTCGGTGGGCGCCTGGGCGGGACGCGTTAGGTACAGATTATGCAAGACCAGGATATTAAACTAACATGGCAGCCAGATGGAGAACAAAACGGAATCCTCAACACACTGGGACCTGGCACGGTTGAGTAAATCCCGGCATACACACCTATGCAAATGTGTGCACATTGCGCATATACAAACAAACAGACATGCACACACACACACGCTCTCACACACACAACTGGGAAATAATTAACCCATTCTGAACGGGCACCCATTTTGGTGTTGGCATCATGTTATGCTTTAGCTATTGAAAAATAGCAGATCTACAAGCTCATAGCGCGCCACCGAGTGGCGCGCTACGAGCTTGTAGGTCTGCTATTTTTGAAAAATCGAAGAGCGACTTTTTTTTTTTTTAGAATCTGATCTCAGGTCAGAATGGGTTAATCAGACCAGTGTGTGTCCAGTGAAAACCTCGTATGAATCTGATCTCAGGTCAGAATGGGTTAAACAAATAGCCCGCACACACGGCCTCTACTGGTGCAGCCTCTTTTGCATGATCATGTTCTCTCCCTCTGCCCTCCTCTCTCTACCCCGTCATTCATTTTGTCCATATATCCATTTCACTTTCCCTCATATTCCCCTTCATGCCCTCCATCATTAGGTCTCCCTTTTCTGCTCTGCTTCTTTCCTGCTCTGCATGTTTCTCACTCCAGCGCGCGCAGGCCGTCAGAGCAGCTGTGTCGGGTGCAGAGGCAGAGGTCTGTGCCAGCTCTAGTTTAGCATTCATTGATTCCACTGAGAAGTATTGAGTCTCTGAGGCGGTGCCAAGTTATCCTACCTGTGCTGCCATGTCCACCAGCTGGGGCAGCTTCAGGTATTTTCCATCTCCCTCCTTCAGGAAGTCCAGTAAACTTCCTGTGAACACAGGAATTAAAGATCCATGTTGTCAGTTTACCACCAAGCATGGCTGTGAATTAAACTAGTTTTGTAGTCCAACTTGACAAGGAGAATCGAGCGGTTTTGGATGTTATCTCCGTATTTAATGACGGTCATCATTCAATTAAGTCAGTATGGACATTTTCACATACTGATGTGGTTGCCAGCCATTGTCCGGCATGGTGTTGGTCGCATTGTCTGACTATTACCAACGTAACGGCAAAATCTGAGCCCAACTCTAACCTTAGCCTTAGCATTAACATTCCCTAATTCCCCCATATCAGTCTTAACCAGCCATGTAAGCTGCGGCGGCAGTCATTTCACTTCTGCATTTCCTAGTCACCTACTCGTGGTAGGCAGACAAGGCAGTATGTAGGAAATGTCAATACTGGCTGCATTGAATGGCCTTGAGAAGAACATACTGGCGATTATAGGTTGAACCAATCGAAGCGGGTGGAAGAGAATAGCATAAGCAGGTGGAGCAAGCATGATTATAAATCACCCATTGTTTGTAATATCAAATGGAATTAGTACTGTGGTAATGTGTACCACACACGGTACTCCTAGAGCAGGTACAAGCGAGTACTCTCACAACGGCTATTAAGTACATTTAGGTTTCCCTTAGTTTAGGCCGGGGATGTCAGTCGGGATAAGAATCAGTGTGTTGTTCAATGTTCAGGTTCATTTACATGTGCAAGACTGGAGTAACATAATATGTTGGTCTTGCCAGTCACATGATCACTTTGCTTTCACTTATATATTCACCTATTTAAAAAATAAATAATTCATAGCAAGAGTTAATTCGATTTGATTCTGGCTGATGCAGGGGCCATTTTGAGCTCAGTAAACTTCACATGCACAAGATGGTGAAAGATGATATCACAATCAGTTTGATTAAATTTGTTAACAGTTGCGATGGCGCTTCATCAAACTCAAACAAAAGGGGAAAAAAAGAAAAGAAAAGACAATGGAGGGGTGTTCAGTTGCTAGGTGGTTCAATACAACAACAAAGCATAATATGTTTTTTTAGATGGCCGCTTGGTGGTTGTGACCAATAGCTGTCCTTACCTTTCCCCATATACTCAGTGACTATATAGATGGGTTCCTCAGACACCACAGCATAAAGAGGCACCAGTTTGTCGTGTCGGAGTTTCTTCATGATCTGAGCCTCCTGGAGGAAGGCCTCTGGGGACATGGTGCCTGGCTTCAGGGTCTTAATCGCTACCTTGGTGGTTCCATTCCATGTGCCTGGATGAAATAAACACAATATTATATTACAACAAAAATACTGTATGGGTAGATTGACAAACCGACAGAATTAGGGAAAAGGTTAGTTTAGCAATTATTTGACTGCCTAGTACGTGGTACATTTGCACAGGAATTTGTGGGGAAATGAGGTTGGTGCATTGCCTTCAATAATGATAATATCAATAAGTATGCATTGTCAGTGTTGTGGTTGGGTGGGGTTCTGGAGTGAGGTTGGGAAAAGGGTGGTGGTGGTGGGGTGTCATTTGGCCTATCCATAGTTCATGACAGAGCTCTCATGGCCCTGACTATGTACGTAAACAAAGGTTCATTATCATAACTTGTACATTTGTTAGTTTGTGGGAGAAAACGACGCCAGCCAGGGCAGTTCTGCTTTTTGTTTTCAGTTGATAATGCATGAGTGTGTTGCTGGAATGTGTTGTGGATTTCCATGGTCACTGTCTAGAACCACACGATGTGATGGAGCGTGCACAAAAAAACCCTGAAAAAAAGGTTGTTGGGACAACAAGAGTTGATTCTTAACTCATTAGGACGTCCATTTACCACATTTCTGTTGCATTGGAATGCAACAGGGAGGCAACAATATCCTGTTGTCATGTTTGTTTTCTTCTTGCGATTAATGATTTCAAGATAATTGCCCTAATACATATGACCTCCTGTGTCAAAAGAGTTATGCAAATGCTATAGTACAGTATATTGTGTAAAATAATCAATACCCTAGCCTTGACATAAAAACAGTTGCTTTTTGCCTTTTACTGTCTGCAACTTATCTTGACAATTTACACATTGGCCAGCGGCTCTTATCCATACAGACCAACAGACTTCCTGTAAATGTACTAGATTGCCAGCCTCAAAAGCAAACAATAGCAAGCAAGTTAGTACAAAGTCCAAAGCCACAATAAACACCGTTGTCACATTTCTGAGACGTTTCAGCATTGAGTGACAGCATGTGAAATAAAGTTACTGTCATTTAGTGTTTGTGCAGGAGAGAAAGGACACTGTATGCTGGCTAAACAATCAGTCACTTCCTAGTTCAGAGCCACTTATTCACGCCCCGCTTGCACATGGAGAGCTGAAGCAGCAGATCTGTCGCTTCCGTCATGAGGCTGACCTCCGTGAATGAATCATGCTGAAGAAATCGCCACACACACACACACACACACACACACACACACACAGAAGGACAAAGTAGGGCACCGATGACGCGATCCAACATTAAGGCTTGGCGAGAGAAGTCGTGCGAATGGTATCTTCAAGAAGCAGAGGAATCTTTGAGAAAGCAGGAATCAATTTGACCACAGCTCAGGAGCAATTACACGCCCGAATCGACCAATACATCTATGAATTATTTAATAACTAAACAGGATAGGGCATTGAGCACAGCCACAGACATAAATAGGCCAATTCATCACTATGCACAGCATAGATAGATAGATATATATATATAAACTTTATTACAGGCTCATGGCCCACAGGGTAAAAACATACAATACATAGAAAAAGGTAAAATAATAAAATAAAATAAAAATAAGTTATCCAGCCCCTCAGGGAACAAATCAAAAGAGGCACTCGTGCCAGTGTCCTCTGATGGTGGATGTGAACCTGACAGAGCTACAGAGAGGGTCTGTCATCAGCCGTATTAATCCATTCAAGGAGCGGTCCAGTCTACACATGAATTTGTAGGTAAGGTTCCTCAAGAGGGCCATGAAGGTGGTGAGTCCTAGTGTACAGAATAGTGCACTAGCTCTAGTGCTCCTGGGTTTCTTGAGTAGAATGCGCAGACAGTCATTGTAGGCTACTTGCAGCTTGCGCAAGCTCTCCTTTTTAAAGTTCACCCACAATGGGGCAGTATAGAGGGGGGTGCAGTACGCTCTAAACAGGTTAACCTTAACATCAGTTGTACAGTGGTGAAATTTGCGAACCAGCATGTTTGCTTGCACATAAAGCATTCTCCTCTGTCTATACATATCTTCATCATCATCTAGTGTATCTGTGATGATGTGACCAAGATATTTAGCACTTTTAGCTACATTTACAGTCAGACCAGACAGGTAAAAATGTGGGAACCTGAGCTCCGAGTCATCCTTCGTTCTACATATCAGGACCATGCTCTTCTTAGCATTATACTTAATATTAAAGTCCAGCCCATAATTAGAGCAGATATTGAGCAGATGTTGGAATCCGCTGCTACTAGGGGATATTAAGCTCAGGTCGTCCGCGTACATAAAGTGGTTAATTAGAGTATCACCAATCATACACCCAGTATTGCACTCTTCTAGCTGCTTTGATAGGCCGTCCATATATAAATTAAAGAGGGCTGGGGATAAAATCCCCCCCTGTCTGACGCCATTGCCCACCCGAAAGGGGGCAGATAGGGTGTTGCCCCATTTGACCTGCATTTGCTGGTTGGCATACCAGTAGACCAATATACGTATTAAATTACTGGGCACACCCCTAAGCTTGAGCTTATTAAAAAGCTTATAATGATGAATAAGATCAAAAGCACGGGAAGCATCAATAAGACCAACAAACATAGTAGAACCCTGCTTTCTATATGTCTCTACTGCTTCTTTGAGAGCATATATACACATATCAGTACTATGTTTAGGCTTGAAGCCAAACTGATTGTCAGTGGTGGTTATATACATACTTAATCTGTCCAGAAGTAGTTTTTCTAATACTTTGGACAAAATGCTTGCAAGCGCTATAGGCCGGTAGTTATCAATACTACCAACTTTCCCTGACTTGTCTTTTATCACAGGGACTAGAACAACAGACAACATGGAGTCAGGTAAAGTACCATGGGTCATCAAACCAGAGAAACAAATAGAAAGCAGCACAGCCAATCTAGGACCAGCTAGCTTTAGGTGCTCAGCAGTGATATTATCTAGGCCACTGGCCTTTCTCTCAGACAGTTGCGCTATTGAATTAAAAACCTCATGGGTGTTAAAAACAGTGATTTCATTTTCATCTTCTATTTTTCCCACATGGAAAGGCTCACTTTTGACACTATTAAACAGGGAAGCATAATGCTGCCTCCAGAGTTCAGCGATGCCCACAGGATCAGTTACCCCCTCTATATTACATGGGAGTGCTACTTGAGCCCTGTTTAGGGACTTGACTTCTTTCCAAAAGTTAGTAGAATCATTATTAAGCAGATTGTCAGCCATAGAATGTGCACTCATGGCCTGCTCTTGCTTACTTATAAACCTTAATGCATATTTGTACTTGGCATTGGTTCTCTTTTTATGTTCTAGGACTAGATAGATAGATAGATAGATAGATAGATAGATAGATAGATAGATAGATAGATAGATAGATAGATAGATAGATAGATAGATAGATAGATAGATAGATAGCAACAAATACCAGTAGAGAGGTTGGTTGAAGGAGAATTTTTGAAAACAAGTAGAGAGGGAAACAAGGAATTCCTGGGATTTCATAGTAGGGTCTGGCAGGTTGGGGCTTGCCTGAAGACCAGGCTTAATGAAAGAGTTGGTGAAGAAAGAAGGCGACGTGTTCACCGTATCAGAATACCAGCATGTGGTAATTGACCAGTAATTACTGAGCGGTTTGTGTTTTGTGTGTTACGACGATTATGCTAAATAATTGTGATTTATGTAAAACAATTGCGATCAGGCAATTATGTAATAATTGTGACGGGCCTAGAGATATCACAATTACTCAAAACTATAAATAATGAATATGTGGAAGTATAGAAGGCGGTTAATGTTGTTACCTAAACAATAATTGTGTATGCTAATATTTCATTCCATGCAATCAAAGAGGTAGGAGCGCACACCAAGAGTAGGGAGGTGCTGACCACGAGAGATATATTTTAAAAAGGAAAGGAGAGGTCGCAAAAACTCGTAGTCCCGAATCCCGATGCCAAAAAACTTTTTATTTTACCAATGTTTCGAGCACTGAGAAAACTGTTGCGCCTTTCTTCGTCCTTTTTTTCAAACTTGACCACGGTAGCGGTGGTCTCCAAAACATAAGGGAACACCAACGTTTCGACAAACAGGTTGTCTTCTTCAGGTTCAGGGTATGAATATTTAATTC
This sequence comes from Protomyctophum parallelum, assembly GCF_964188405.1. Classification (NCBI taxonomy): domain Eukaryota; kingdom Metazoa; phylum Chordata; class Actinopteri; order Myctophiformes; family Myctophidae; genus Protomyctophum; species Protomyctophum parallelum. The sequence continues at coordinate 8,210,919 of NC_139709.1, forward strand.
CATATCACACATCATATGCACTATGATTATGTTTTTTTAAATAATCGATTAAATAAATTAGTAGATTAGATTACAGTAACTATTGTAAACGTGTGTGTGCGTGTGTGTGTGTGTGTGTGTGTGTGTGTGTGTGCGTGTGTGCACGTGCGTGCAAAAGAAACCCGCCGCTCTAAATGTGGGAAACGTATCGCTCTCTTGCATTCACACCAGACATTTTCGCACCACTGGAGCGCTGAAAAGAAGTTGAAGACAGCTCAGAATTTCTTGTAGCAAGTCACGCCAGTCACTTTTTGGGCAGAGTACATGGTGTGTGGAATGTATGAGATGTGGCATTGTAGTAGTAGCTTACCCATCCAGACCTCTCCGAAGCAGCCCTGGCCCAGTCTGAGCTCCAGGCGAAGCGAGTCCCGTGGAATCTCCCAGGCGTCCTTAGCCAGGCCCTGGGTCTGAGGCTTCACGGTCGGGCAGACGGTGGTCAGCCGGTAGCACAGTCCATCGGCATGTTCTAGTACATACAAGGACATCCATAGTTTACCATCAGACTTTCAATTGTAGGCTTAACCCATTCTGACCTGAGATCAGATTCATACGAGGTTTCCACTGGAAACAACACTGGTCTGATCAACCCATTCTGAGCTGAGATCAGATTCTAAAAAATGTCAGTCGTTCTTAGATTTTTCAAAAAATAGCAGACCTACAAGCTCGTATCGCGCCACTCGGTGGCGCGATATGAGCTTGTAGATCTGCTATTTTTAAATAGCTAAAGCATAACATAATGCTAACACCAAAATGGGTGCCCGTTCAGAATGGGTTAACATGGTCCAATATACACCACACCAGTCAAAGGCAAGCTTGATACAATCACTGTAAGGTAGGAGTAAGACACCAGCCACATGTACTGTAGCGTTAAAAGAACACAACATGATGCACAATTAAAGTCACGTTCATTTCAAACACATCTCATAGTTCTGTTGTCATTACAGTGCTTCTCTAAAAACGGAAATACAGCAAAACAAAATGAATGCACCAGATAGATACAGGTTATGGTTTCCGCCAGAAAGCGATATTTGTAATAATGACCTCTTCAGTTACGTACACTCTACAAACATATTAATGCCAGAGGAAACGACAACATGAATTTGCAAAGAATCAAATCAAAGCCACGCCAACTCGAAACCTCAAATTATGTTTATGTGACGAGTCAATTTAACAAACAGCCAGTTGTTTATTAAGCCCATACTGTAGTTGGTGGGAGAAACTATGTTCTCACAGAGACCTGCCAATTAGACATTGTGTTTGTTTACAGCAATAAGACTTGGTGGTTTTTCTGTAACAATGTGGGCGTTGTTTTCTTGCACAACTGACATAGACATTACGACAGGCTTAAAATATATATTAAAATATTCTGTACATTTCTTCTTAATCCCACATGGTGCGGCTTATTTTTTATTTTATGGAGGGCATCACAAAGATTAAAGTAAATCCAGCATAAAAATATTCAGCTGTGGTAGATTTGCAGTTGAATAATGCATTTTCATTCATTTATTTATTTCACATTGAGCATTACACTGCTGAATTGTGAAAATGAAAAACACAGTCAGCATGCAGCAACAGTGAGTGAACCATAAAATGGTAACTCAAGTCATAAAACATTAAACATTGTCGCGGATACATTCCAGGCACCTGCCATTATCAAACAGTCCATTAGCTCACAGTACACATGTTTGGTTTGGACGGTGGACTCAAATAATAATAAGCCACAATAATTGACAAGTTGACTGGAAGCCGGAATGTCTGTCCAGTTGTAAACAGCAATTGTACTAAGCGTTAAGGTCAAGTAACTGGGTTATTATGTACATACCTGTGTAATGTTTCACCAACTTCTGTAGATGCTCAAACTGGGCTCGCGTGGTGATGTAATAGCCACCGTTGTCCAATTTACGGATCTTGTAATGCTTCACGTTGTCTCCCTTCATCTCGTCCCAGTCCCGGATAGAGAGAGAGTAGGCACCTTCATGTAAACAAAATAAAGACCAAATCAGATTAGGTGGTACGTAATTCCTCTAAAATAAGGTTTTCCTCAGAGGTTGTCATGGCAGGGAAAGTCCACGGTGATGGCGAACACTACATAACCACTTAGGCCCTATTTTACAGTTTGTCATATGATGTTTAAAGAAATAGTGAAACAGCTTCCATCTAGATCGACTATTGCCCCTTTTTTCTGTGTTCTTTCTGTGTGTTTGTGTGAGTGCGCACACACACACGTGCGTGATTTAAAAAAAGGTTTTAAAATGTGTAACACAACACAAAAAGGATTCCAGGTTGAAAGTGGATAATATGATTAAAGATTATTGTAGCACTAATTTCCTTGAGGTGGTTTTCATGCGTTAATCGCATTACAATAGAGCTGCCCCGACGTTAACAATGCTAAAGCCTATTGTGTATGACGGTGCTTCGCTGTGGTCTTGGTTGTGTAGAAGAATACCTTTTGTGGTCTCGCTCTCCCGTGCCAAGAAAGTACCTCGCTGGTTTCCTGGAACCAACAGAAGACGCTCAGCATCTTTGCGGCCCATTTTCCCAAAGTACCATCTGTCAAAAGGCGGGAAGACACAGTCAAGAGACCAGTTAGAAGACACAGTCAAGAGATGAGGTAATTTGACTAGGGCAAATGTAAAGATTATTTTTTTAATTCAAGTGAGATTTGAATCAAGTAGACTGCATAATGTAGCCGCTAGCTACTATTCAAAACAAATGGCAGACAGATGGCTCGAGGCAGCGAGCTTTGATCTTGCTACATAAGATCTCAGCTTTGTCAGCGGTGGAAGAAGTACTCAAGACGTTTTACTTAAGTAAAAGTAGCAATACCACAATATACAAAGAGACTGGTTGCAAGTAAATGTCCTATATTCAAAAGTAATCACATTAAAATATACATACATATATATATATATATATATATATATACCAAAGGAAATGCATTATTTATTTCACAATTTGTTTTTTCTAAATTGGACAAAATGAATGTATGTCAAACAAAATGTATGGTTTTCAGCTGCACCCAGGCGAGTGCTGCCCACAGAGGAGAACCTCTCTACCCATTCAGCTTGGGCGACCCCTTAAGTACAGTACTACTACTTGAGTAAATGTTCCACCACTGAGCTTCATAAATTGTGCATTTCTATTACATAAGACCTCAAACAGCAAAACGTACACTGTAAGAAATGTTGCTCTTTTACAAGCCATAAGTCAAGAAATTATAATCAGCCCCATCTCTCTGAACAAATTTGAGAACCAATTAGCAGATATTCACGACTGTTGGTGGGAATGATCAATATGCTGACCTGGAGAGATGATTACATTTTGAGTAAAAAAAAAAAGAAAGGAAAAAAAAGAAAAAGAAAAAGGGTCTAAGGTCAAGGTCACACTCAATGTCAAGGTCAAAACCAAGAACGGCTTGGTGGCATTTAATTTGTCTTGGTGGGAACTAAGGATCAGTAGGAATTTGGATCAAAACAAAGGGTTAATAGTCAAGGTCACACTGCAGGCCAAGACCAAAATTATATTAATTTTGTAGGACAAATAGCAGGCATCATTGTGGAGAGAGAGAGAGAGAGAGGAAAAAGGGCCAGTCAATGATAAATAGGGCTAGAAATCCCCAAACCATCACAGTCCACTGCCACCCTGCCAAGCTGGGTGGGCAGCACTGGGCAGGCATGTGGGCAGCACTGGGCAGGCATGAGGATGCCTGTCGACTGCCACCCTGCCACACTGGGTGGGCAGCACTGGGCAGGCATGGGGATGCCCTCAGCCGTAGCTAACAGCACAGCGCTCCATTGTCTCGTGTTCTACCCTGTTCATGTGTGTGCATGGCGGGTAAGTCACAATGCGTGACCGTCCAGGCCTCCATCATGCCATCTGTAATTAGACACGAGCCGATAGAGCTGCGTGACTCAATAATAAAGGACTGTATGAGGAAAATGAAGAGAGGGGAGAGACAGACGAGAGGAAGAGATACGGGCGAGCAGCGAGACAGCCAGAGAAACACAGAGTGAGTGTGACAGCGAGAGAGACAGTGAGGGACGGTGACTTCAAAAGGGGCCGAGACTCAGGGAATGGATAGTAAAGGGTACAACTAGTTAAACCAAGAAATTAGGAAGAAAAAAAGACAGCACACCCGTGTGTAGTGAAGGGCGCTCTTATCATCATACATCAGCTCATTCTGGCCCATCCCAATTTGCGTCCTCACAATAAAGCCAAAATCAGCCAATCCTCTTATTATCATACAACAGCCACGGGCGTAGCTTAACTCCTTTAGCGTCATCTAGTGTTAGCATGTGCACACTGCCGAAATGCCGCCCGTCTGCTCTCACTCTACGGAGCTTGTTTCCCTTCCGGGTTAAACAGGAAGGTGAGGGCCTTTGTGAAGGAGTCAACACCACTCGCATTAGCTCACAGCCTTTAGCTAGCAGTACAACCAGCTACATTTTCTCAGCGATGCGGTACAAACTCACAAATGATTTACGATCGTTGGGTGTGCGGCGGCCAAATATGGACAGCTCTCGAACCTTTGGAGATACAGCGCATTGAAAATCCTGTTATAATGGAGGCTCAACGGAGCTGGATTTGAAAATCCCATCGCTGATGGGGACGAGGGCTCTCCATACTAGCCGGAGCAATGCTAAAAGGTAAACAGACGGACGGTGCCTTCATATATGGAGTATACGGTTGTCTACAAACATACGCGTAGATAGCACCAGTAGGTACCATTAGCCTAGCTACGTTTATAAACGTAGATGGCACAAAAAAAGTTAATAGGTCCAAGTGTTTTATCTCTTGAGTATTTCACAATGTCTGACATCTCTCTACCAGCCACCTGTATATACACAACAGGTGTCAATGGCACATCTCCCACCCAATCACGCCGGCCGATCACAAGTTGCGTCCTCACTTTTGTCTTCAATGTTGGCGGTTTACACAAAACCACGGAAAGCTGGACATAGCCGCCCTTCAATAGCTAGCGCCCCTCAAAAACAATAATAATTCATAGAGAAAGGGAACGAGGTCTTACTCTTCAGCCTGTATGGAGTCGGCAGGGGCCACATAGTTACTGGGGATGTAGCCCTTCTGTCCTGAGTTGATGGAGCGAGCCTCCCACCAGTCACCTTCCCTGGAGAGACAGGAGAGGAAAACACTGGTTGGACTACACGGCGCACACAGTCACATATCTAACAAATAACTGGTTCCTGGGAAAATAAATAAAAAGTACACAGTGTAAAATGCTATAAAAAACACTAAGAAAGAAATTACGTCTGTAACCTAAAAGAAGAGAATGCTGCTACTTGGTTGGATTTGATTCCGGCACTAGAATATTTCACAGGATTAGAAATCAGAACATATAGAGCGCCAAAGTCCTGACGCCACTCGCTCATCCACTGGTTCATGGAAGTTTTTCTCTATGGAGAATAACATCTTAAAATCATCTCATATAAGAATTGTGGTCCAAAAGTACACTCAGTCACTCATATTTGATAGTATGTTTCTAGCGAAGATTTAACAAATTCAGCAGCAGTAACATTAGCTTTTTCTCTCTTTTCATATCCATATGAGTGAAGCCTGGATGATTTGTTTATTTTTCAAACACAGTTCTTATATAAGGCGATGTAATATGGTGATTACAATGCAAATAAAAAAATGAAACTGCGCCCTCTACCGATATTGACGCCAGACTTTGGTGCTCTATAAAGCTGTTTTACAATTTAGAGACAAGGAAACGACCAGGTGCTCACCGGAGACGTATAAGTCATAAATAAGGTTAAAATAGTATTTAAAAAAAAGGGGCTCCTGGATCAAGCGGGACAAAACATCAGATAAAAAAAAGGAGATCCGGGCACTCAAGAGTAAAAAAGGGAAGAATACTTTATTAAACCAACATGTTACGACCTATAACGGTCTTTATCAGGCCTCATCATCCGTTTTAAAGTTTGTTTCTTAAAGGCAGCCCCCCCCCGCCCTCCTCCTCCTCTAAGCTAAGATCTGAACCCATTTGTGTACAATTGGAACAAAAGAGAGTTACAGACCCGGTAAGGGTCCATTTGAACACCTGGTGGTACCCAGACCCTACTTTGAGAAGCACTGTATTATGGTGCATATACAGTACATGTTCTGGTATATTATTCATCCAAGTAGGAATAGCTAATACTCACGTATTATTGATAATCTGGAAGCGATCTCCTTTGTTGAATGAAAGATCGTCTGTAGTCCTCGCTTCATAATCGTACAGGGCCACGAAAAATGTTACTCCACCTGAAAAGCACAGGATGTCTTAAGGGCAAGGCAAGCACTTTAACTCATTTATATTGATTATACATTTTTAAATGTTTTGAGTGGACGGCAGAGTCCAGTGAGTCCACAGCACAACTAAAACGACGAAAAGTCATAAATGATTTAAGCAATAAGCCACGAGAGGTCTCAGGTTACCGGGTATTTTACACTGCCTGGGAGCGTAGGCAGACCCGAGGCGCAGCCGAGGGTCTTCTACCTCCCAGCCAGTGTAAAATACCCGGTAAGCTGGGGCCTCGAGTGGCTTATTGCTTTTCTAAAACGGTTACAAACATATAGCAATATTAAAACTATTAAATTCACAAAAGTATCTACGCTTTGTGCCACCAGAGCGAGCGACCCAGAGCCAAAACACTTCCTTGTTTTGCTCCGCAAGTAGCCTATGTGACGGGAGAATAGCGCTTGATGTATTTACGGGGCTGCCTGGAGCCACACATTCACAGTCATATGAGCCGGGCGGTGCTTAGACGCCCGCACGGCATGTGTTTGTAAAGCAATCAAGCGCTCCCCTTCCCCAGTTCAGCTACAAGGCTGCAGTTTGATAAAAAGTGATTGAAGGAGTGGGTTATCGGTGAAATTTACACCGGTCACGTGACGGTAACCAGCCAATCAGAATGAAGTATTGGGACTACCCGTTTTAGAAAATACTAATTAATGTCACCCCCCACACATACACACTTTTTTTCCCAAACATGGTTACAAAGTGATTTACAGAACAAAGTAAATGAGCAGCAGGATAGCCATTAAATTATAAACGGCAATGTAAAAATCACATCAAATAATTTGAATTTACACAACAAGAACAGACGGGGTGCGCACGCCTATCCGACACACCAAAGGTCCGACATGTGGAAATCACCCGTCACTCCAACATGCGTTGGTCCGACATGCGTTGGTCCGACATGCGTTAAGTCATGCTTGTGGTTAGGGTTAGGTTAGGGATAGGTTGGCGGTCTAATGACTGTCGGACCTTTGGTGTGTCGGAGCTAAAGCATGTACCCGAACAGACAAAACAAAAATAAACTGGCAAATACATGAAGGAAAAGAATAAAGATGTGATTTAAAATAAGTTAAAGTGCTTGGCGTGGATAACCCTTTAGAGATGGCACGATAGGTATGCATGACTTTGATAGAGCTTGTACATCTTAATAGTATGATATCCCATGCTTTTGTTCTTGATTATTGTAAGTCGCTCTGGATTAAGAGCGTCTGCTAAATGCCTAAATTGTAAATTGTAAATTGTAAATAGAGCACAAAGAACTGTACTTGTCCAGATGTTCCTTCTCACTGTTGCTTATGTTGTTGGCTCGATAATCCTTTATCGGTTTAGAAACAAGTTACCATTTTCAGTATGTTTTTAAATAAAGAGATAAGGTGTATCATTGTTAAATGCCTGTTGACATTTAAATGACTTCATTGGAAAGTCCATATAAGAACAAAGAATGTCCTGGAAACTAAAATGACAACATGCTCACTCACTACTGCAAGCCACCTCGTGCATAATGCAAGGGTTGCCAAACCTTTCAGGCAGAGACACCCCCAAAATAATCATATTTGAACCCCGGTCCCAACAAACACTTATTAGGCATTACATTTAGTTTGACTCCGTTCCACAGATAAATGTTGGGAAAATACTAAATAGCAGAACTGCAAGTACACAACGCCTCTTTCTTTCGCAATCTTTCGATAATTTGCCTAATTTGGAAAAAGGTCATAGAAGTCATTACATTGTAACTTTATAAATGTGCAGATAGTAGATACCCTGAATACACTTATACTGTATGTTGGTTTGCTAATACTGTTGAGTGAGAAAACGATTAACCTCATTAAGCTAATGATCAGGGGACCCCCACAAATAACTTGGGTCCCATCCATCCCCCAGTTTGGGAACGACTGCTGTAATGACAAAAGGGAAGCTTAGAGATGATAATACTTCATCAACGTGTGACGTGTCTATGGAGTGACAGAATGCAGAATGACAACCCAAGTCTGATGCTTGTCTTAAGGAGGAAATTGGATCTAAACAGCCCCCAGGATCAGATGGACAGAGACAAACACAGACGTTTGTTTTGTTTGTCTGGACATGGTTGCAGCAATTGCATTTGTTCTTCATTTCAGGACATGGACCACATCATATCTGATTCTGTAAAACACTTTGAGCTGCATTTCATGTCATGAAACGTGCTATACAAATAAAGTTTTATTATTATTATATACACTCGGCACTGCACCACTTTATTACCGTCACCGATTAATCAGTCAATGCACGTCAATTAGCTTTTTTGCCAAACACTATGCCAGGTGTTCTGATGGTAGAACTGTTGAGAGACCTCACAGACTTTATGTATGTATTGTTGTCCTGTTTCAAAAGGTCTAATTTGCACAACAGCTGTTGCTCATAAAGCATTTCTTATTATTTTTCTAAAAGACAGAAAACCTATAAGGCAGTATTGTTTTGTAGTCATCAATCTTCCGGAACTCCCTTTTCCCTCAAACCGATGTTTCTCAATCAAAGCTACAGGCTACGAGAGCTTTTATTGTTATTCTTCCGGTTTGAGGGAAAAGTTAGTACCGTTTGATTGTTCCTGCCTGATGACTACAAAACAATACTACGACGATGACAACAACGATATCATCCGTTCCAGACCGGTTCACACAGCACTTTTGGAACAGAGACCAGGCTTTCCTCCGAGGTGGAAAGCCTGGTGAGGTGAGGTTAATAAGGCAGTGAGAGGTCAGACATGTGAGACATTACATGATGGGAGTAGTTCGATTTAACTTGGGTCCTTGCAACTCCAAGTAGCATGTTCTCTGAGGGGGGTTGAGTACTGAGAACCGGTACCATACTAGAATCGGTTTCGGCACCATGTTAGTAGGTAGGTACTTGCGCCATTTCATCAGATAAATCCCAATCAATACATTAGTCGAGTAACATTAGGTGTCAGAACAGATAGCACACATCCAGTATATTCCCTCCACAGGCTGTGGAACACAATACACTGTTTAGTGCTCGTAATGCAAGTATATGCAAGTTTATTGTATGTTTAAGCTACCTGCTCTCATACCATGCACAAACTCAAAAGCATGCCGTCTACTATGATGGTGAGCACAGCAATGTTGATGTGACATCGTAAACTTTGGTTTAAAACACTCCAATCTGTGTCTTGGGAATGCCAAGTTCCCACTTCTAATCAAACACAATAAGAAAAGAGCCACCACTGTGTGTGACTGACACACACACACACACAAACACATAAAACTCACTTGCGACAACAGCAGGGAAGGGGCTGCTCACTGACACAGAGGTGAAGGAAGAGGAGGCACCACCAAACGGCGTCATGACCGACGAAGCCCCTCCGAAAGGCGTCAGAGCGGCAGCGTGGCTATTGTAGCTGTTGTTTTGGCCCTTCATGGCTGGGGAGTGCCCCATGAGGGTGGGGTCCGGCCCATAGTGGCCCATGTGAGCGCTGAGCGGTGTGGCCGTCGAGTTGTCTGGGCGGTACTTGAGCGTCGGGCCCTTGTCCTCTTTGCTCCTGACGCAGCCCATCCTCAAGCCTTGGGAGAGAGGACGGATGGGGAACATTAGCTTCACCAGATTAGTCATATATATATATATATATATATATATACACACACACACACACACACACACAAGTGGAATTATTACACACACACCCCCCCAATACATTCTACTATGCAGTGTTACTCTGCTATATGAAGTCAAAGTTTCACTGTGCGTCTGTTGCGGGCACACACAGAATGCCCATAGCATCATGTTGTCAATGAATGCAACCCTGGCAGCAAAGGGCAGGCTGGTGATAATGTATTAAATGTGCAAAATCTGTGTCTGTCGTTCCTCTCTATCCGCGTTTCCCCAGCGTATCTCAAGAACTGTCCAACCAATCGACTTCACACTTGGCAAGTGTATCACGAAGGACCCGAGGGAGTAGAGTAGTGCTGCATGATTCTTGCTCAAAAGTGAATCTCGATTTGTTTTTCCTCCACAAGTAATGAGATCACGATTCTGTACACAATTTGAATCCATGAACATCTTCAGTTTAGTTGCTGAACTATACTATAACTTTAAACAGACAACTTTAAACAGACAACATCAAAGTGCATGACGTAAACCTCTCTTAAAGTCTCCCTCTTCTAGCAAGACTAAAATGAATTGCACAGCCAACTAGTGCTGCACGATTCTCGTTCAAATGAGATCACATATTAGGTGTCTGAATCTAGATGCCAATCTTTTTTCGATTAATTGTGCAGCACTAGAGTAGAGTCGGTCGGATTGGCGGCTTGTTCAGAAATCCATCTATACATTCCCAGAGCTCTATAAGTCTGTGCCTTTGCCAATACATGGAGCGATCCCTGCATCGGTCTGTCTTTGACTCCCTTCTATGCCATGTATGGAGATTCCTGACGGAATCAATATTACATATTAATGACATCATAGATTGTTCTCCAACTAGAGAGCGGGTATTCTGATTCTGACAACATGTACAACTTTCCTCCATGCTTGAGCAGGCTGTCAATACGAGCTGTGTTTTTGACGCTACTGAAACAGGATTGGTCTGGTAAGCCTACATGAGTCATGTATGACAACATTCAAATAATATGTTATCTATTAGAAGGCATTCCAGTGGAAACACAGCTAGAGAGAGAAAGGAGAGAGGAGGGAGGGAAGAAAGAGGGAGGGAGAGAGACGATTTCACCCACGCAATAACATAAATCGTCTTAAAGTAAAGTTGTTGTTTTTTCCTATGTAACACACCGGGAAAGTGGGCTTATATGAGCTGAAAATTAAACAAACTATGAAACACCCAAAGGCAGCGTGAACTCCGTGAAGGGATGTTTGTTATTGGCGAGCTTCATGCCATTGTGTTAGGCTATATTCTTCTGACGTTTAGTCTTGTTGCCGACCAATTCAGTCTAGACTGAACTGGTCTGGCTGAAGCCCTGTCACATGCATCAAATGCTTAGTCAGCCAAACTGAAATTATATCATCATACTACAGCCTCGTGGCAAGTTCAACTGTCCCTCAGATCAAGCTAGCTATCCATCCACTAACAGCGATCAGAGCAGCGTCACAGACAAGCCCCACCGTGTTCCAGGAGCCTCAGAAATCACTCTAGAGAGCTCAGCAACTGAAATACGGAATGGTCAATTAATTTTGTAAAAGATTGTCCATAATTGCCTATTTTCACAACAATTACACATTGATTTCACAAGGGCAGGAGCAAGGAAGTTGAGGAGGAAAACACTCTCCTACATTTTGTTGGCCCATTTCGGCCGGACGTCGAAATAAATAAAAATGTCTTCTAAATTCTGACAGTTTTCTGAAATACCCATGTTTCTGTATCAGTGGTGCTCAAAATTCATGTCAAGGACCCCCAAGATTATATGTAATTGGCCTCAGACACCCATCTGAAAATATGTAGTTCCAGGGACCTCCCAGAAGCAAAGATTTGAGTTAAAAACGTTCACTCTGAACATATATATATATATATATTCAAAGGTTTGCGCCACATTTTCACTCGGTGCCGCGCTATGAGCTTGTAGATCTGCTATTTTTTATGTGTGTGTGTCACAGTGATCAAAGCAATGCGGTGACTCAGCTTTCAGACATGACCCTGGTGAACACGACTTCAGAGCACGACTTCAGCCCACGCACCTGTGTGTCTATTGATAACCTTAGAGAACACGCCTGCCTGCCAGCTCGTGACAGATGAGCTAAAGCCTTCCGGCAAGCCCCATTTCTGATGACTCACGTTACAACAGTTCCACTACGATAAGGTTGACTGACTGGTGAGGGGGTGAGAGGTTGAATTCATTCATACTTTAGAATGCAAACAGTAAAACAGATGGCATGATATTAAGGCAGGGAGAAATAATGGACCGATACCCACCATCTGGGTTTTCCCTAACACTATAATACTTAGGACGCAGCGTATAGCACCCATTTGTGCACAGTGCCTAAGCTGAACAAATGAAAAATATGGACGTTTTAATATGCAGCACACAGGCAAAATAAATGAATGAATAAACGTTTGTGCGTCAGGGTCACTACCGGAACAACAACTTGGCTTATGAAGAACACCACTCTTAATACGACCATATGCACTGAGCCGTCAATCTATAAATCCAGTGCTTTGAGATGGATGGTTTATTGATGAACCTTCAGCTCTGCACAATATTGACCCGAAAAGCAATTGCTGAGTCGGCAGAAATGGAGTGAGATGAAGAGGGGGAGAAATGGTAAATAAATGGTAAATGGTGCATTTATATAGCGCCTTTATCCAAGGCGCTTTACAGAGATTGTGCATTACATTCACCCATTCACACACACATTCATACACCGATGGCAGCGGAAACCATGCAAGGCACCAACTAGCACATTGGGAGCAATTAGGGGTTCAGTGTCTTGCTCAAGGACACTTCGATAGTAACTCTGGGGGAGCCCGGGTTACTTACGGTTACTTACGGTTACCATCCAGGCACTCTACCCCTGAGCCACCACCGCCCAATGGTATGAAGGACTGGAGGAGAGGATGTGGGTTAAAAAGGGACAGGGTGAGTCAAGGCGTGGGAATAATGAGAGAGAGAGAGAGAGAGAGAGAGAGAGAGCGAGAGCGAGAGAGATTGGGGGAGGGGAGGATTAACGGTAAAAGATAACGCGGTGGGTTGAAATGTGAGAAAGTGAGATTACAGACCGATAGCCATCTGCGGATGTTGTGATTGTTTTTTACTGCAAAAGCAGCGCTGCCCTTTGTAGTACATATAGAGTATTAGCAATGTGTACAGTACATTGTCCCAGTGGTACAGGCGAATTAACAATAATATGTACAGTACACGACTACACACGGGGTTGTCTTTGGACTGGCATTCCAGTCAAGGTTACGTTGTTTTGACAGCATGTGATAATACGTTTTTAATTATTGCAATTTAGACCTGACAGTTTTCTGAAAAACCCTGTTTCTATGTCAGTGGTTCTCAAACTATTTAATGTCAAGGACCCCTAGAATTATATGAATTTAGCCGCCGACCCCCATCTGAAAATATGTTCCAGGGACCCCACAGAAGCAAAGATTTGAGCTAAAAACGAACATTCTGAAAGAATATATTCAAACATTTGGGCCACATTTTCACGATTTTTCGAAAATAGCAGAACTACAAGCTGCCGCGCTATGAGCTTGTAGATCTGCTATTTTTCAATAGCTAAAGTATAACATAAAGCTATAAACACCAAAAGGGGTTCCCGCCCAGAATGGTGGGCGCGTGGCTTTCACTAAAACAAGATTATTGTTAAAAAAAAAAATTATAAAAAATTATTCAGAAAATAAAACTTCTGGGAATAGTAACATAACATTGCTTACTACAGAACCGTGCCCATCTGTCAACTACATCTTAACCGCTAAAGCCCTATGCTTCCGTTTTTCATGCTAGCCTGAAAATCTGTCTTTTTCAGCAAACACCATCGTGCCACAAATAAGACTAAATTAGACTCTGAGTCGAGTAGGATGAGAGAAAGCATAAACATCTAGGCTATCTGAAAATGTTGCCCCAGGACTGAGGACTTATGAGCATGGAATGCTTGACACAATGCGTTATCAGTGCTGGCCTTTATATTACTTCTGCAAACTAAGGTCACACTCACATGGTAACAAATTAAGCCAGAACAGAAGCTACTGACTTTAGGGAATAAACTAGTACTAACCTGAACAGCACCGTTGACCCCGTCTTGACCTGCATGTCAACCTTTCCATGCTATGCTATTCATTGATTAGGGCATGTCACTGTGGCTGAACTACACTGCTCTACACAGTACTGTACTGACTCCTGACTACTACAGACTAATGTTGGGATATCGGTCGGATCAGATGGCAAGGTGTAAGTTTGTGTCGTTTTCGCTGTTTACACATCGCACAGACAGACTGACGCTGATGGCGCTGTTGAGAGAGGAAATAACTCCATGCCAGGAGGTGGCAGTAATCTGCAGTTTAAGGACAACCGGTCCGGAAGTCAATTGAGCAACTACAACAAACAGATGAAGCATTTTCCTTTTCTAGGACTATTAATCATCACGTAAACTCCATCCACTACATTAGTGCATGAAACCATTTTGCTGAATCAATAAAAGGATTTATTTGCATGCACTGTAGGATAATCATGATTGAAGCATATGGTTGCAAAATGCACTACTCTACTTTTCTGCATATAAAACATTTGGTTACTTTAATATTATTAGCTGCTAAAGTTGTCGATCTGTTATGATCATCTTGGCAGGCATTAGCGAACTACTTTGGCACAGTCCAAGGGCTGGCCGGGTGTGAAATGGGCATTATCTTGAGGCATTAGGATGATTCATTCATAAGACAACAAGACTGCCATTGATGAAAATGGCTACCAACCAGGCTTTTTGAAATACTTCCTCTCAAATGATATGCTGCAAACATGGCGAGTGAACAACATAGTCTTCACAGAGAACCATCGAGTGAACAAAAGGAGATTCCTCTGAAGCGGAGGTTGACATTTTGTCAGTGTCTCGTATGGTATGCTGACCCCCAAGCGCCCCTCTGGCTCTTTCCCATAATAAGCACTGCATTGATTTACATTTTCTGTCACCACAGTCTTCTCAAGTGTTGCTAGTCATTAATCAATCCCACTTTTCTTAACATGGCGAGTACTTTGAATAAAGAATAAGAACGTTTCCATCTGAGAAATAAAATACACGCATTTTCACTACAGAAGCAGGCTTTTGGTAAAAGCCATTCATCTCAACAAAAGATAAGGATTTAACACAGTGACATTGGGTATTCCCTGTATGTAGCAGAGGGCACTCCCAACAGCTCTCCCCCTTCCTGGCCTGGACTGTTGCATCTATGCACATGCTAATGCTACATCTGAAATGTTAATTGAGTCCGCCCATTGCCAGAGGCAAACAAATGGGTCATGTAAATGAGCAGTCCTTTGATCAATCACAAGTACTCTTATTACCAAGATGTCTCCACAGACAGCAGTTAGTCATTCAGAAACCAGTAGCTCATGCTTTCCAACATTAGGCTGTGAAAACCGAAAAGGGGAGATTTTCTGGGGTATATGCAAATGTCCCGTCTCAACACGGCAACACCCCACCCCCATAAAACCCTACACTACAATAAATAGAATAAATACAAGGATGTGCAAGTAAAATCACACCGTTGTGCGACTAGGTAAAAATAGGGCTTAAGTGCATATTATGTAAACTTTCCCCATGTTTGCACAACAAAAGAATACATAATTTTGTTTTACAAATCAATTCCCTCTAAATACCAGTAGTTATCAGCCACTGGACTAGTGGTGGTGTTGTTTATCTGCAGATCTTCTTTTCTTTTCTTTGGTAGACTAGACTGGGATGTTTTGTTTGGGGCTGTATTTGTTTTGGGCCCATAAAAACAAACGGATGTTCTCCAGAATATGTATGCAGAGTTTCAAGTGGTTGAAAAATTAACGCCCCTTTTTTCAGTTATTCTATCAATATAAAAAAGTAATCCATTGGATAATCGCCAAGAAGATAAACGATGGTTGCAGGCCTACACAGAAACGAAGCCACATTTGCGCGTTCTTATACATCGATGTGACATTCCAGCGTTCCATAATAATCAGACGCATCAGGCATGACATGTGTCAGCATTTAGCGACAGCTGTCGTCACTAGATTCTATACATTTTGACTACTGTTGTTGCCTATACATTTATTTCACAACAGTCTGACGATGTAGCAGACTGCCGTCTGCAATTTGCTCAATCTCTCTCTCACCCTCCCTCTCTCACATGTGGGCACACACAACTAGACATGACAGCCAACAGTACATTTGATAGTGAAACATTTTACAACGATAGCCTATATGCATAGAAGGCCTTTGCTATGTTTCACCAGTTTCAATTGAAACGGGCCTCCACCCTCAGGGGGGCCTCCAAGCTCCGACTAACCGTCAGGTGTCAGTCAACCCCTGCCCTCTCTCTCTCTCACTCACTGCCTTACTCTCTCCCACAATGTTAAGTTACACTTATTTCCTGTTAATAGCCTGTGTAAAAATTGTGCGGCGGGACGACAGGATGAGGAGAGGTGTTGTTGCTGTGTAATTGTCGAGAGTAATGGCTGCACACGAACAGTCAAAACTATTTGTATCAATACACCTGTATCAACAGAATAATTATGTCATAGGTAGCCTATGGAGGCCTCATATTTGGTCTTGAAACTGGCCTCCAGATTGCTAAGGCCGCCCGCCCCTGCCTATATGCATTACTAAACAAAATACAAACTCAAATTCCTTTAAAGTCATTGGATTAAAATCGGTTTTGCCATTGTAAGGTCAGGACTCAGGACTGACTTGTGTGTGTCTCGGCCCAGATTTTCAGTCCAAAAAAAAAGCTTCACATTTTTGGATTGAAAATACTGTGTCTTCATGTTGTCAAAAATAGCAACATCATGATCAGAAGGGGGCGGTTAACTTCAAAGCAGCACAGTGCGAAGACCGTAGACGACGGTCACACCCCTCTCTCTAACCGCCAATTGGGCTCTGTGGAATGATGGGGCAACATTTCTACCCTGGCCTGAACAGCTTGAGATGAACAACGAGAAACAGTCTAGATACTGTCTCAGATAGTCAAGTGACGTCACAGGTACATTTTGTTGCCCATGTGCGTCAGTGCATGTGTGGTAGATTTTGTTCTAGTGTGATAGAATGTATCTGTAGTCCATCAATCCATTCTTGATCTCTGCTGAGACAAGCCAGAAAACATTAGTCTGTCTCTTCACATGGTTTGTGCAGTTCTACACAGAACTTGAACACTAGCATTCCTATTCAGGGCATGTCATAATAGGCAAACATTCAGCAAAGAGTGCCAAAAACAGGGGAACATTCAGAGGATTTTTTTTTATAATAATCACACCTGTGTGAACTGTGAAGTGAGGGGCACTCTTATCATCATACATCATCTCATTCTGGCCAATCACAATTTGCGTCCTCACTTTTCCTTCACTTTTGTCTTCAATGTTGGCGTTTACACAAATCCGGAAAGCTGGGCATAGGAGGGGCTATCGCTATTATCATCTTCAACATTCAGGAGGGAATACGGTATATCTTGGAGCAGCTATAAATGTTACTTTATTCAATGGTCATCGAGTCATACAATTATTTTTTCAGGATAGATACAGTAGGTGATGTAATGATGATGTAAAACAAACGGTGTCAAAACAAACGTTTTTAAAACCAAATTAAACCTGTATATAGGAGCGCCCCTCAAAAGAAATAGTGGATCTAACAAGCTCACAACTGAGCTTGAAGGTTGGCTATTTAGGGTTTTGAGATCTAATAGCACAGGAGGTGCAGTGAGTTAGTTAATGGGATACAGTTTGGCAGGCTTGTGCGAGCCTCCCAACAAGAACAAGCATGACTCAAGCCCACATTCTGACTAAATCAGACGTTGCAACCTCTGGGTGTTCTGCAGGGAGAGGCCGTGCAACCTTTGAGCATAATTACGTCTTGTGTAATGTTTGCAGTTAGTCAGGACAGAACTTATACCTCCTCCCATTTTGACGTCCTGTACAACAGCTGTTGTTGGCTGGTTTGTGAATCCAATACTGACGTGAAACCTTTTGAAAATTAAAAGGTATATTCAGTGATTTCACTTAATTCAAATATCACTTATTTTTTTGTTTTGTTGTGATAATCCTCCCTACTATAGAGTGTGCTGGCCATATAAGGAGTTCCTCCCTGTCCCCAGTTAACCCCTGGGGGTCAAAAAACCTTAGGTTTCGTTTTTGACTCTCTATCCTGATTGGACGAAAGGCTGGGTCCCACAGCCAAAAACGAAACCTAAGGTTTTTTGAGTTAAATCACTGAATATACCTTTAACTTGTGCATTATGACATTAACTATTAGCAGTCTTAGTGCCAAACAAACACGCTGCACTGGTGCTGACCAAGGTGCAAAGGATTATAATTGGAAAAAATAAGTTGCACGATTTGTTATATAAGAAACCAACATTTTGACCAAATAGGTCTTCTCCAGAGATGTATCTCTATGTCTGACAAAGGTCTGACCGACCGAAACGTTGCTGCTCAAATTAAATTATGTAAGTGAAGGATTCCAGTCTTTTCCTAATCTTCTACTTCATTTATCCGACACACCTGTCCCCGTAGGTGTGCAACTGTGCATAAGGACTTTTTTCTTTTTCTCCAGGGATTAACATAAGTGAACATTTAAAGGAGATGTGCCGGTCGCAATGACTAACCAATCAGGAAGCAGACAGGAAAATTGACCATTGACAAAGCTTCTAGGAAAATCTTTGAATGCAGATTGTGGCCTTAGAGTATATATGAATAGAGAAGGCACCCAGAGGAAACCCTGAGGCGAAATGGACATAGTGGCCGAATGAAGGTATTGCAGCCTGGCCCCAAACACATGAACGCGCTGTCCGTTGACTATCATTGTACACGTTCACGACGGATGACGCTCGTGCGTGTTCAACGGCAGCGCGTTCATGTGTTTGGGGCCACTCACCATTGCAATCCTTCCCAGAATGCACTCTGTTCCTACCAGGAAGGAGGAGTGAAATCGCCTCATGCGCTTTTGAGCAACTTAATGCAAGTGGATGGGAGGAGAACTCTGGTGTCTTCTCTATTCATATATACTCTGTGATTGTGGCCCCTAGATGTGTCACAGAGACTAAATTATTTTTGGGAGCATTCTACCCATTGCTGGCTGTCTGAATACCAAAAAAATAAAAAGGTCATTACATTTTTGACATTCATCCAAAAAGAAAAGTCCTATGCGATTGTATTAAACATCGTCAAACTCACCAACATTGCAGCTGTACGGAAAGCTTGAATTATCCTCTTAAAATCTGTTACGTTTTTGTTTCAGAAAAGTCCACCGTAGACATATTATGAGCTACTTCCTTGTAAAGAAATTCTGTGCATGATATTTCTTTTTAACCCATTTTGACCTGAGATCAGATTTAAAAAAAATCTTCTACATCCTGACAAGCTATGTTTCTATGTCAGTCGTTCTCAGCTTGTAGTTCTGCTATTTTTCAATAGCTAAAGCATAACATAATGCTAGCACCATAAGGGGTTCCCCACTTCCCGCCCAAAATGGGTTAAGTGACAGAGTTTGGGAGCGCTCGTTGGATATCACTCAACAGCCCTGCGTACCACCTGTTTTGAATTTTCACATAATGCAGGAGGCAGCAGGACGTTGCTTTACTAAAAATGACTCAGTGCTTCCAAACTCCAAAAAAAAATCACCGGCAAGGAATTTCTTGACAGGAAGTAGCACATAACATGTCTACGGTGGATTTTTATGAAACAATCACTTTGCAGATAGATGAGTTTGACGTTGTTTAATACAATCAGATAGGACTTTTCCGTTTGGATGAATGGGCTGTCAATGGGAAGTTGCACCTAGTTAGCATCTTATCTTACTGGCAAGATGGCCGCGGTCTGAATATCGTCTATAGTGCCACTGAGTGTGCCAGTGAGATTAGAGATATACATTTTGGCGAAGCAGCCTTTTTAGTGACTATAAGGGCTGTACTGTAGTAATAGTAATAATAATTAATTGCATTTTTATAGCGCTATTCCAAGTGCTCAGAGCACTTTACAATGGTTCATTCATTCATACATTGGGAGGTGAAGCAGCGAACAGCCGACACCAGCGTCCTCACTTCCTCACCCACATTCACACACCAATGGTGGCGAGCTTCACACCGACCAACTCATTGGAGGCAATGTAGGGTTCAGTGTTTTGCCCAAGGACACTTTGACATATGGACAGGAGGAGACGGGATTCGAACCGCCGACCCAGGGATCATTGGACGACCTACTCTACCTCCTGAGCCACAGCCGCCCCACAATGTAACTCAGTAATCACCCTCTGACTGGCACACTCTCCATGGCACAGTAGTACGGTCTTATCGTCAGGGCACCCTGCCATCTCTGCCTATCTGAGTAAGTAGAGGGGGCTGGTGGGGGGGGGGGGGGGACTTCCTTCCGATCCCATTCATAACTCAGGGGCCACCTGCTGTGGCTGTCAAAGCCTAGAGAGAGAAAGCCTGATTTGTTCTTGTCCTGTGCCAAAAATAGATCTACGGTGTTACAAAGCTTCGCGGATGCGATGTGCTGTGAGTTTGTAGATCTGCTCATTTGTGCTAGTGTGACACAGTGTATAAATTAAGCACTAAGGCAGAGCCATCTTCAACATACAAAAAGAAAAAGCCTCCTTATCCTCTCATTTATTTAAACCAGCACAGAAGAGGGACAAGATATTGAATTACATCAATACATATGAATACAAACAAATATGAATTTGGAGTCTGGACAGCATAGGATTAATTCTTTTTAACATTCTCATTCGGACGTTATTAACGACTTACATGATATTGGTTGTGTGACATATTATAGTTCAGATGTGCATTATGAGTCCCTTTCTTTTTCCCTTTATTCAGTGAAGCCCATTGAGAGCAGGAGGCCCTGATCATAAACATTTGAACCACAGCACAACGTCACAGAATGCAAATAAATATAGTATTTACATGAAACGGGTGCAGTCATGTCCTCCATAAGCAGTTAAGCACCAATCGAACCAGTTTCACAGAGACCTGAAGTTTGTTCCATTGTGTGTACTCACTGTACTGTAGACTACTAGAACTAGAGCAGGGTTGAATGTCCAGTGACTTTTGGATCTAAAAGCGAGGATAGGCACAGGAAGTTTGCCACACAAGGCCTTATAAACTAATTGCCATCTACGAACTGCGAGCCATGCACTTTTTCATATAAGATATGAGAATGATGGGTGAGATAGCCAGATAGCCATTGGCGGTAATGAATCGCAGAGCACTGTGATCATGATACACTGTTTTAAGAGGCCTGTTGAATACTATTTATATGTATTTGATGTATTACAATTTACCACATGTGTTGTTCTTGTTTACCGTTAGTCGCTCCGGATTAAGAGTGTCTGCTAAATACCTATAATATAAATTGTAAATTGTTGTCCTTGCTTGTTGTTTTACACACACACACACACACACACACACACACACACACACACACACACACACACACACCCTCCGCCAACCTGGGGAGAGCAACAGACTTGAACTCATGCTTCCTTCATGCATGAGTGTCCAAGTCGATCTTTTGCACCCGACAGGGGGGAGTATTCCTGGTTGGACGTAGCGCGTGGAAGGAACTCGTTATTCCAACCAGTTCCTTTCCCCTCCATCAGGAACCCCGGCTGGCCAGGGGGAGGCAGTTTAGAGACCAGGATTACTGCATGTGACATGCTACCCTAGGGGACACGGGGAGAACATGCAAACTCCACACAGAAGGGCCATTTCGCCAACCCCGCCTCGGGTATGGGCACTGATGACGGAGGAGGGGATACGCCACCAGCGCCCTGAGCGGGAATCGAACCCAGGACCTTCTAGCTGTGAGGCGACAGGCAGCACTACCAACTGTGCCAAGGTGCCCCCAAAAGTGGTGTTCTGACGAGAATAATACGACTGTGAATCATGACTCCATTCGGAGGCTTTATAGTCCCTGTTGCCCAGCCAAACACCACCTGTTAGGGCTCCTCACTTCACTGTGCCAGAAAGCCTTCCAGTCAGCACTCACCATCCTATCCACTCCAGCTGTGTGTGTGTGTGTGTGTGTGTGTGTGTGTGTGTGTGTCAGACGAGGGACTATCCCATTCAGGTTGTGTGTACTGTATCCTACTACTGTAGGATTACCACCATGGAGAGGGATTACTATGGCACATGAGCCCAAGCGCGCGCGCGCGCGCACACACACACACACACAGATACAGTCTTGCAAGCTACGTGTAAACATTACAGAGTACAGACCTAGTCCTGCACTCCTTCTACCCCCCACTCAAATGCTGTGGACTGAATCGCTAATTTCAGTTGAAGAGTTGTTTTACTTGGGCATGGGTATGTTGCTAGTTAGAATGGTGTATTTACTAGAAGGCTATTGACATTTTGCATGGCCTAATAGATCTTACTTATTCATTTCAGCCAGCCCCAGGAGCAATGAATGATATCTTGATGCTGTGGCCTATACCACAACTAGGGCCTGCATCAGCACATCCTTGTGTGTTGACTTTAAACTTGTGTGGAATTGAAGAAACACGTAGATAGGCTACGCAATACGCATACGCTTTTTTATTACACGTACAACTATCAGAAGCCAAGGGAATCACCATAGTAGCCTAGGCTTCGCGCTTTGAAAACAAAGATTGTTACATTGTTACAAAGTAAGCTAACAACATGCTGTGAGAGTGAGAACTCCTGATCTTTGTCCCAACTTTCTCCGATTCGTTTGCCCCAAGTAGCAGTAGTAGAAAGGCCCTGTAAAGGTAACTCACGAAAATAAATAACACATGTGTGTTTTAAAGTGTCTCTTACCTTAAAAAACAAACTTTTCTGTGTTGTGTTTGGGCTACATGCGTCCTCCCGAGGTCTTTTCTTCCACGTATTGTTATCGTGCAATCCGAAAGGAATCACCCCGACCGACCGTCCGACCGACGCAAGCAGTTGAATGATCAGTCCTCCTCGGTCTGTCCCATACAGACTCCCAGCTCCATACACCGAATATTTTATCGAGATCCACTAAATCCTCATACAATTCCAATTGACAACGCTATATCCACATGATACGGGAATAAAGGCCGCGCAAAAACAAACAAATCAAACAAATCACGGCCCGAGATCGGCGAGTGTGGAAGCCGGTTGCATTGAGAGCAACATAACAATAGCCAGCCACCTCAGTCAGCCTAGTAGTATAGCCTACAGCGAGGAGCCGATGAGACCAAAGGAGGAATCATTCCCTATTGAATGGTTTTCCCTTGTGCCCATGCCCAACTAGTCCAATATGGCCGACATTACATTACAGACTGAGATTTGGTCATTTGTATGAGCATTACCCTCGAATAGTTAAGTAATGATGCAAACTAAAGCATTCAATCTTATAACGAGACTAAGATTACTAGGTTACACCTACAATATAATATAGACAAATGCCCACATTGTGAATGTGACTTAACCGTTGAACCTTCTCCAATTTCTTGTGCAATGTGCAGACATTTGGCGCCCTCTAGAGGCCTTCTGCTACTGTAACATCGATATCACCGTGCTGGTCTACTCCAGTGGTTTTCAACCAGTGGTCCGTCCCTGATATGAGGAGGTTCCAGGTGGTCCCCGACTAAATGATGGAGAGTTGGTAACCAAATAGACCTTTAGATCTTTACCTATTGAGAGTGTAGTGTAGTTCGATCATTCTCCTGATGAAATTGGCATCCTGACCTGAAACTGTAAATTTAGCTTCTTGGAGAGGACCAGAGGAGAGAGAGAGAGAGAGAGAGAGAGAGAGAGAGAGAGAGAGAGAGAGAGAGAGAGAGAGAGAGACTAAATTGTATCAATTGTAACAAAATATAGTCATTCTACAAACATAGTAATAATTTCAAAGTGATTTGCTGACCCCTACTGACTAAAGAGCACACTTACACTATATTACTAAAACACTAATAGTAATGTAGCTGCCTTAGTTTAATAAAATCACACCTGTGTGAAGTGAGGGACACTAATATTATTAAGTCTAACTCATGTTGCTCTGATTAGGTGACGTAAAACAAACACAGGGAAAACAAACATTAAACTCTCTTTATTGTTAATGGCATTTAATGTTTGTGTTAGCGACTAAAAAACATTAAACTCTGTCCATTGTCAATGGCGTTTTTAATGTTTGTTTAGCTAAAAACAAACATTAAACCTGTATTTAGGAGTAAGGAATATTGCTGAGGAACAGTTTAGTCGGGAACATTCATTTGGAGCCTAAAAGGTCAGTCTATGTGGCCTCACTCACACCTAAGACACACGCAAGACACACTTGTGTCCTGTATCTTCTGTGTGTTATGGCCGCCTCAATGCATTTCCAATGGGAGTCACATGGTTTCATGACACAACCTTGTTGCATGGCTGTCTTCTGCCCTCCCCCCATGCAACAACAAGGTTGTGTCTTCACTCTTCAAACCACGTGACTCCCATTGGAAAAGCATTGAGGCGGGCGGCCATGACACACAGAACACAAGTGTGTCCTGTGTGTGTCTTATGTTATGTGTGAGTGAGGCCTATGATGTCATATTGATCATATCAGTGTGCTCCATAGATGGCCATTCGTGGTTTCATCTATGTTTTAGGCGATACGCAGATCCGACCAGACATCCTGGGTATAGCCTACTTGCCGCATCAAGGTCTTTTGGTGATACATATTGAGTTTGCAGCTGCGGACACAGTCCCGTATGGCCATGATCGTTTGGCACTTCTTCTGGATATATATGCCTATAAAGGCATAAGAAGGTGCAACAGCATGAGGGAAGATTTTTAGTTGTATTTATCAATTTGATTTGACGACCACGGGCCACCATGACCACACATAGGCCTACTCAGATTGTAAGGCATTTTATATATAGGTCAAGAGAGCACCTGCAGAGACCTGTTTAGGATTTACAATGTTACACAGTGCAAGGGCCCTACGGGAGGGCCCGGGCACCATCATATGACTCTCAGTGCAAGGGCCCTACGGGAGGGCCCGGGCACCATCATATGACTCTCAGTGCAAGGGCCCTACGGGAGGGCCCGGGCACCATCATATGACTCAGTGCAAGGGCCCTACGGGAGGGCCCGGTCACCATCATATGACTCTCAGTGCAAGGGCCCTACGGGAGGGCCCGGGCACCATCATATGACTCAGTGCAAGGGCCCTACGGGAGGGCCCGGGCACCATCATATGACTCAGTGCAAGGGCCCTACGGGAGGGCCCGGGCACCATCATATGACTCAGTGCAAGGGCCCTACGGGAGGGCCCGGGCACCATCATATGACTCAGTGCAAGGGCCCTACGGGAGGGCCCGGGCACCATCATATGACTCAGTGCAAGGGCCCTACGGGAGGGCCCGGGCACCATCAGGGACGTGCACACATAGATATCAAAGGGGGCTTCAGCCCCTGGCCTTTTAAGTAGCCTTGCCGAGCCATGAAGCCCATAGGGCAGGAGCCTATCTCCTGTTTCTGTAGCGTGAGGCAGCTTGATTAATTTAATACATTAGATTATTCTTTTATTTTTTTGTGAGCCTCTTATGGAGGGATTTCAGCCCCTGCCCTTCTAACACTCTCTGCCTGGTCATAACCATAATAATAATAATAATATTAATAACCATTCACAATGCAGCCCCAAATATGGAACGGTTGAGAAATGGTGAAAACCAACCAAACTATTTTTGTGCTCGGACAGACCCAGGGACCCAGGGGCGGACCCAGGGACAGTGGTTGCACCACTCAAAAATATATATTACAGGCACTTTACTTACTTTTTTCAGGGTTAAAGGTTAAAAATGGTTTCCTCCACCATCTGTTCTCTCCCCTCCAGGTAGGATTGCATCCAGCTCACTGATGTGCATCAAAAAACCAATAGCTTTTAGCTTGTTAATCAGTATGGAGTGGTTTACGGTGTCAAAAGCCACCATGCCACTGCAGTATTTGCCAGCATCCACCTTGTGACGCTCAAATAGAGGAGGCATGCATGTGTCATTGGAGTGGGATGTTCTGAAGCCAGATTGGAATTCGTATATAGGGTCAATATAAGTAATATAATATAGCCTTTCCACAGGAGTATCTTTTTATATTTTTCCAAAAAGAATACAAACAGCCAATAGCATATTACAAAGTTATCCCCCTCACTGGGGAAAATTCCGGGAGGAAAAACAGGCACGCACCGGGGTGAGTCCCCCCCCCCCCCCATCTCCCCTCACTGTATATGTATCTTTTCCCTTTTTGCTTCCTTTATGATGAATTCCTGTTCTGTTCTTTAGCTACATAGAAATGTCTATTTGTATGTCTCTAAATGTTTTGATGAATTGAACAATGTGGACCCTGTTGTAAACAAGTGTAATGCTTAATTGGGTCGTCCACTCACAGTTAACAGTCTTTGTATTGAGTTTGTGCTTGAAATGTACTGTAAATTCTGCAAACTGTTAATAAATATTTCAATCAATCAATCAAAGTCTTCTTGTTACCTTTTCGAGCTGTGCATAGATAGACTATTTTATTTGTTCCATCACTTTCGAGATGGAGCCTATAAGGAAGGTCTAATTTGCTGCCTTTCTTGTGCAGTGGGGTTACTTTAGTCTTTTGTAACGGAGTAATTCTACAATGACGTATTGGTATTTTTTTACTTTACTAGTAAAATATTTGAGTAGGCAGGGGCCTACTTTTTCGGCTCGTTGAAAAAACAGCAGCCGGTTAGAAAGCTGGATCTTGTAATGTACGGTATTCTCTTCTCCACATGATGGCGCCGTTTGATCAGACTTGCACAGTCCGTGATCGGGCCATGATATCAACAGCCTTAGTTTAAAACACAACATGGGGTTTAGGGGCTCTGTCTAATGAGCTAATTTAGAACTTCCTGTCTGAGAGCAAGCTAATTTAAGACATCCGGTTGCCTTCAGAATAAAATAAGGTTATTTAATTCGTTAATAATAATAATAATAATAAAACTTTATTTGTATAGCACCTTTCATGACATCAAATGCAGCTCAAAGTGCTTTACAGAACAATGGAGAATAAAATAAAAGCAAAGCATAAAAGAAAAGCAAGGCAACGACATTAAAAAACAAGCAGTAATGCAATACAGTGAGGACATGAATAAGATCACTTAAAGGCAATGTTGTAGAAGTGGGTCTTGAGCTGAGCTTTAAAAATGTCTACAGAGGCTGCCTGACGAAGGTACAGAGGGAGCTTGTTCCATGCCGATGGCCCGTAGAAGCAAAAAGCTGCTTCCCCGTATTTTTTAGTTGCCATTTTTTTAGGCAAAGCGAGCAGGCCAGCAGTGGAAGACCTTAGCGGGCGGTTTGGGACATATTTAGGCAAGCAGTCATGTAGGTAGGAAGGTTAATTAAATAATTATTACATTACATTATTAGTATTATTATTATTATTACATTACAGTTATTGTAAAGACACACATTATGTTTCTGTGTAAAAATAAGTAATTAAATAACATAAAAAAGTTATCTAAATGGATAAATGCTATTCACTGGAGTGCATGGACTTTATAAAGTGGACACTGGACAAAAGACGGCTCCGCGAGGCAACTATCTGGACATACCCACGTGTCTACCACACCCCACTCTCCGCTAAGCGGGAGAGGTGTAAAATTCACAGCAGCAGACCTTCTACTGGGGTCAATGCTCACAAAAGTACCGTTTCCGGACCCAGAATGGACACTGGACAAAAGACGGCTCCACGAGGCAACTATCTGGACATACCCACGCGTTCGGGGAGATGTCCTCTACCACACCCCACTCTCCGCTAAGCGGGAGAGGTGTAAAATTCACAGCAGCAGACCTTCTACTGGGGTCAACGCTCACATCTCCCCGAACGCGTGGGTATGTCCAGATAGTTGCCTCGCGGAGCCGTCTTTTGTCCAGTGTCCATTCTGGGTCCGGAAACGGTACTTTTTTGAGCATTGACCCCAGTAGAAGATCTGCTGCTGTGAATTTTACACCTCTTCCGCTTAGCGGAGAGTGGGGTGTGGTAGAGGACATCTCCCCGAACGCGTGGGTATGTCCAGATAGTTGCCTCGCGGAGCCGTCTTTTGTCCAGTGTCCATTCTGGGTCCGGAAACTGTACTTTTTTGATCATTGACCCCAGTAGAAGGTCTGCTGCTGTGAATTTTACACCTCTCCCGCTTAGCGGAGAGTGGGGTGTGGTAGAGGACATCTCCCCGAACGCGTGGGTATGTCCAGATAGTTGCCTCGCGGAGCCGTCTTTTGTCCAGTGTCCACTTTATAAAGTCCATGCACTCCAGCTCCAGTGAATAGCATTTATCCATTTAGATAACTTTATTATTATTATTATTATTTAATTACTTATTTTTACACAGAAACATAATGTGTGTCTTATAGCATCATTTAAATGCTTAATTTGTAGTTTTAATGTGCAAATTAAACTTTTTTTCAATACTCTAGAGGGTACTCTTATTTTGAAGAGATCGTCCACCGGAAGTCTTAAATTAGCTCACTAGATTAGCTCACTAGACAGTGCCGGGTTTGGCTGATTTTTTTCCTCCATTGGAATCACGTCCAAGCACAACTTGGGGATTGGCCCCCGACCACAATGACTCTGCGCGTTCGTCATATTGCGTCAGAGAAGAATAAACAAAAATAATGACGTGAATGAATCGGTCATCGGACACGTTTTGGTATGGCGTATGGGTAGCCTATAGCATGGCAGGTATAGGCTACTAGAACACGGTATTGGACAACCTGGACCTGAGGTTGGTGCATGGGCGCGTCCGTGGCTTCCCGAGTTCCCGGCGTCTTGACATGAGGATTCAGCCGTATTGATGGGAAAAGACAATCAATTGCAATCGCTTAATTATAAATAGGCCACTCTTAATATTAATTGATCAGTTCTGACACAGGCCTATAGGTTATATAGCCAAATTCCTTTTCCGTATATATAGCCTAACACACTAATGTTCTCCTGACACAAAACACTGTAGGAGATATTCATTCTATGCCAGAAAAATGCACATCTTTTAGAACTCTCTTTGTCCTCCTGCATGCGTCACTAGTCACAGCAAGCAATGTTCAGATCAGATTGTGCAGCAGTTTAGACTATAAGCTATATTACGTTGGGTATTATCCAGTAAACGGTGCCGGTGGCCATTATTCAAAGCCATTTCCAATATAGGCATATAAAGTAAAGCTTCGTGAAATCAACGTGGTTTAAAAAAATAAATAAAATAAGCCTCTTGCAAAGGCGACTCGTTTTCAGCACTGGATAGCTCCCCACGGGCCTTGAACTCCGATCATCTTCTAATCTAGGAGGCTGATAGGTTTCCTTTCCCATCAGCACCACTCGTGCCGGTTCACATAAAAGGAACCACGGTCATCATTTCTCCAAAAGATTAGAATTTCCCAGCTTAGCCCCATAATCATAAATGCCTAATTAGAGGAGTTATTGATGACGCGTGGGAGGCGCGCGCACTGGTCGTGCACGGTGCATGCATGTGGTGAGAGGGAGGAAATTATTAATGCTGACCGTCACGTCCTCTTGTGTAAACTAAAGTGCATACACACGTGTGCACTCACCTCCTGTCAAAAGAATTTGATGGAGGGGAGGGGAAAAAGTTTCTATGTAAAAGTTCCATCTTCTGGGGGTGGGAGGGGAGGGGATGTATGAGGGAGGGGGGGGGGGGGTCGAGTAACGACGGATGCATCGATGAGGAAGCAACCGCGCTATTATATTCCGGGAGGAAGGCTTGATGACGTCTATAACCATCCCTAATGTGACTTATTGGAGAGGAGAGAAAAAAAAAGGCAAGGCTCACCGAGTCATGGATAAAAATCCAAGGCAATCAGTTCGCAGGACACAAGAAAAAGTTTAGAACAAAGCTATGTAGACGTAAACCACGCGGCGTCTCTTTTCTCGTTACCTCTTCCTTTTGCGCAATCGACTGGTTTAGTCACATAGTTGTGTTATAAAACTAGGACCGGCAGCACTGAGGGGACCACTAAGGAACCGACGGCGGAGGCGCTTCCTTCAGCCCAGGAAAGGAGGAGAGGTGCCGTGAGAAAGATCGCTATCTTTCTCTCACTCTCACACACACACCACACACACACACACACACACACACACGCACACATACACACCCACACACACACACACACACTCATACATACACACTCACACGCACACACGCACTCACACACACGCACACACACTATACCAACAACACAACCGCACCCGGCGGCACGTATCTCGTCCAGCACCAGCTGCTCTTCTCTTCTTCCTCCTCTAGGTATGTTGTGTGCTTCTCTCTGCAGCTTCTTTCTTTCACAAACAGGAATTGCTTTTTTTTTTAATCGGAGAAATGGAGGGAGCTCAATCAAGATTAAGTTGTGGAATTCTTTTTCTTCTTCTTCTTCTTTTTTCCTTGCGCGGACCCAATTTCCTTTTTTCTTCTTCTGTTTTTATATAGGCTATACCACTACATGTCTGTGCCCAAAGGAAATTAACGGATTTCGTGTCGCATAATTCGATCTTTAAACTTTTTTTATGGAATCGGGCTGAAATAGAGCAGGGCAAACAAAATGTGGTTTCAGCACTAATGGAAATGTTAAGCTATAATTTGCCTTTATGAACGTTAGCCTATATAAACTGAATTATAAACGGAACGCATATATTGTAGGCTATATGGATGATAGCCTATATATATTTATTTTTTTATTAAGCGTGCATGTGAGTGTTATGGATGGAGTGGAATTTCCTGTATAACACTGCTTTGTGTGTTTTTATTTTTCTAACAGCATGGCCAGGTCGAGCAGAGCGACTTTAGTCTTGCTCATCTATGGGATCATAATGCACTTCAGCGTCTACTGCACACCTATCGGACTAAGTTACCCCAAGATTAGGTGGGTGGATGTCTTAGAATTGCATTTTTTTTTAAACAAGATTTTTTTTTTAATGATGGAGATTTGATTCAAAATCAAGTAGTTGGAACAATATTCTCAAGTATTATTATTATTATTGTTGTTGTTGTGAGAAGATCGGTAATAGTTTTTATTTTATTCTATTTTTTTTACATGCAACAACTTGTGCGCACATTCGTTTAAATATAGCATTCGTTTAAATATAGCATTAAACAAACATTTAGCCTTTAGCCTATATATAGTATAGGCCTACCGTCCATGGAAAATATATTGCGCAATGTGTTGGACCGGTTGGGTAATGTGGAAAATGCCAGTGAATGGAGAAATTGGCATATAGCGGTGTAAATATAGCCTGCTATATCTGTGTGTCCGATGGGACAGGCATGGACGGTCACAGAGGTAGAAGAACTCCCCTTATTAAAAAGAAATGAGAGTCAACGGGTAGCCCCATGACAGGATGACGGTGGGATGGCGTCACAATGGAGAGGCGAGGCGAAACCAATAGGAACGCTCCATTCTATATGAGATGCATTAACATGTCCCCGTCCGTCCCGCCCGTTAAAGCTCTTAATTTATAGGCGTGGCTTTTTTTTTTCACCGACTCTAATTTTCACTGAAATCATCTTTTATTAAATGTTGGCGCATGAAGGCCTATAAATATCCGTTGTCCCGATTCCTATAAATAACGAATGAGGTCCGTATAATAAATAAAAAAAAAATAGCATCTCATTTGAAAGTATATTCATAAACACAAATTGATTATTGAGATATATAATTCGATATAGTAATTATAAGTAAATATCCTACAATAATACAAACTTTCGTTAATTTCTCCCAGTCTATACTATACTATGCACATATAGTATCATATTCACGTTTGTTATTTTTTTATTTTGCCTTTTTATTTATTTTATTTTACGTCTCAATGGTCTTAAGTTAAATGCTGTATAAGACGCCTGTATACCAATGCAGACTAAAACGCAATGATTTAATGGTTTATGAAAGGATTCTATATTCTCATTAATGATTTATATTGCCCCCGTTGCATTGCAGGCTTGAAAACGACGCGTTCGATGAGGATGGGAACATTGGGAACTCGTTATCTGACATGGATTTTGATAGCGATCAGATTTCTATACGAAGCCCACCGTCCTTAGATGGCGACGGTTACACGCTTTACTACCCACCAGAAAAGAGGTGAGTTCGGCTATATATATATTTGATTTAACATAATATTCAGGGGAAATCCATTTGGATGACTTTCTGCTGATGTGCGTCGCCAATCGCCATAATTTTATTTGTTCAGTGTTATATTTTCATATTCAGTAGCCTAAAAATGTCGATGCAAAAATAGCCCAAGACGATCGATGAGTATAATGTGATTATCCCATACATACATATAGCCTATACATACATACATGCGTGCAGCAGTATAGGCTAGATGTTGTTTCGTCGTGTGTATAACTTTGAGAGAGGGGTGGGCACATAATTTTAGTCTATACTTTTTTTGATCATTGTCTGTGTGTCTTGCGCTTCTTATTATGGTCATCATCACCATCACTGACGATCTACATGTGTTGTTTGTGCACGTTTTATCATCTCAGAGCAGTGCAGCTGCATGCAGAGGAGGAATTAGATAGAGCCTTGAGGGAGATCCTGGGGCAGTTAACAGCGAGGCAATATCTGCATACTCTGATGACAATACAGACAGTAGGGTAAGGGCATTTATCTTAATATAAGCGTTTAATATAATATTATTACACCTGCCGCTCCGTCCGTATATACGTGCATCATCTTTAGTTTGTCCGCCGCCCCTTATTAAGTTCAGGTTTGCTGCTGCGCTAATGTGTCCTTCGAAATACATACATTTGTCTATAGTTTCATTTCTGTGAGTGTTTTTATTTTTTAATTTCGTGATCCCCCCCCCCCCACCCCCGCTCAGAACCCACAGAATGCACAATACTGTGTTCCATACACTTTCTTTGTTGGCATTGTTGCGTTCAAGATTATACTTGTCCTTTCAAGAGAGAGAGATACATTGTTCTGATAGCTATATATAATTATATTAGCCAAATAATAAATACGATGAAAACAATTCAATTAATGTAACGCAAAGAACCATGTGTAGTCTATATATAGGCTTTAATAATGCACTGTGAATTAATCATTTATAACAGACGATTTAAAGGCTTAAGCCACTGTTTTGTTCGACATTAAAGGCCTAATTTTTTGCCTTTTGCCGAACGAAATAAATTCATGCACACATGTAGGCCTATACATAAATAACCAAATGTAACGCTTGTAGACATAACTTTGTGATGGAATCCAAAAGCAGCGTCAACTGGACTAAAAATGCATTGGTATAATCTTCACATATATATATATATATATTCTACCTACAGTGCAGTTATGTGTTGAGTTAACACAGGTTATAAAAGCCTGCATACTTAGTTGCATGCCTGGCGGTGTTGCGTGCAGTAAACTGCAGATATACAAGCTCACAACGCGTTACGAACGTGACGCGTTGTGAGCTTGTAGATCTGCTATGTACCTATACTGCAGCAAGCGAGCCCGACAGGCAGCCAGCCATGCAGCGCCACCGACGCAACTAATGAAAGTATAGCCTATATTTGTATAAACGAGCCATTTTCTTAACGTGGGGCGGACGCGCATTTTTTCCCCTCGTGTGTGTGTGTGTTTGTGTGTGTGTGTGTGTGTGTGTGTGCACGCATGCATGCAGTGAGGAGAGCAGCGTGGAGGAAGACTCGCAGGCGCAGTCGGAGCAGCAGCCCTTGTCCAAGAGGCACTCGGACGGGATCTTCACCGACAGCTACAGTCGCTATCGAAAACAGATGGCCGTGAAGAAATACCTCGCCGCCGTCCTGGGACGAAGGTACAGACAGAGGGTTAGGAACAAAGGACGTCGACTCGCCTATTTGTAGCGCCCTATAATAACCCAAACCGTTCTGTGTGAGCCCAATGAGCGCCCCCCCCCCCCTAAAGCCCCCCCCCCCCCTCGATCCTTGAATGATGTGTATATAATATCAAGTCGTTAAACTCAACAGATTATTATACCTTGACCAAACCAAGTGGATATGCGCCTGTGTATTTCTTTTAAACATGTATTTATGTATGAAGTAAAGCCATTAAAAATGAATATTTTAATAATATTTTTCGTTTTTTTCTTTTTGTATACAAACAACAACAAAAAAAAAAGCACTTGATATACCTGCACAGTTATTATAGCCTATATATATACTTTGTGGACCAATATTTTATTTTCGTGTCAACATGTTGGAAAAACGAAACAAAAAGATAAAAAGGTAAATTAGAAAAGAAAAAAAAATACAATAAAAAGATAAGTGTGCACCTT
Organism: Protomyctophum parallelum; assembly: GCF_964188405.1. NCBI lineage: Eukaryota > Metazoa > Chordata > Actinopteri > Myctophiformes > Myctophidae > Protomyctophum > Protomyctophum parallelum. Next base: position 8,245,172 of record NC_139709.1, read on the forward strand.
CAACGTTATGCGCTTGAAAACTCTTAAGGTCATCTATATGCAGAAAATAAATAGATTTTAAAAAGACAATCAAAGTATTGAATGTTATACTTATTTTTGTAACCAACGTTCTATATTTTTTTAGTGTTGTTTGTTTTCGAAACAGGCCCAAAGAAGCAGTGAGCATGCGCATGTGAGGCATTATCCACTGATTCTCCTAAAATGATAGATATCCCTCTCCTCATGCCCTTGATGCAGTGGTTGTCAAACTTTCTCAAAAAGACTCCCAAATTGACACTTATTAGCCCACAGACCCCCATTTGAAAATATATGCCAGGGACCCCCGCATGAGAGAAGATTTGCTCAATTTCCTCAACTATTTTGTAATTTCAAGGACCCCCATGCAGTTTTACATGAATTCTAGGCTATATGTACGGACCCCCATTTAATGGCATTTCTATCTCTGGGACCCCAATATATATTGTAAAAAATAGTGAGGGGGGAAAAATCAATATTATTTTAACTCAGAGAATGAACCATTAGTGTCCATTTGGTTCCATTTGTACACCTTCTGAGTTACAGACCCAAAAGGGTCCATTTGGTTCCTATAATATCATTTAGCTATGGGGACCCCTTGGAACTCACCCAAGGACCTCTGGGGGTCCCTGCCTGGATCCCACTTAGAGAACCACTGCCTTAATGGGACCTTAATGTGGGTCTCTCATCTGATGGGTGACTGATTGACTTGGATGGACATCAAAAAGAATCAGGGTGGTTATTTGGGGATAGGCATACATTTGGTTGTAGACTTTGGAAAGGTCACCTCATGCAGTATAGCCACGTAAAATCATCAATGTAGATTTTACTCTGCGAGTCTGCGCCCCAAATCCCCAATGACGCATGCGTGCTCACTTGCCTCAGTCGCTTACTTGTCATTTACTTGAGTTCAAGCAGCTACATTAGATGAAGAATGTTTCGTATGTGTGCGTGTGTATGTAAAGTGTAAAAAACCCAACATATATATATATATATATATCTATATATATATATATATATATATACACACAGTGTCCATATCCATCTCAATGTTCTTTTGTGTTCTGTAAACAGAATACATTTCAACTGTTATATCCGGTTATATTTGGGCAGTATCACCAGTGTTCAGAATCCACAAGACTAAGACACAGGGAAGGACGTTTTTGGGCTAAAGGTTATCGAGGAGAGTTACCAAGATCTTGCCAGTCTTGTTTTTTTTTTTTTGTACTTGTGTCTGGAATATTTAACTATATCATTTCATTACTTATACCGGTGCATGTGGAGATTTACTCTTTTTTTTGGGCTTAGTAACAGCATGCTCTTGTACCGTTTTGGATCATGATGTGGTGAATCTTGTGCTCAAACTGTATTGTAACATCGTTGACCCACCCTCAGATGTGCTGGATAATTATGTGACTGAGGAGTTGAGGAGGGTTATCCGGGTGGTGGAAACTGGTACTGCACTGACTTGTTGAATTTCACCTCCCTGCTCCCATCATTTTTAATGGTTGATATGATGGGGAAAGGAGACACTATACCCACCCCCCCCCCCCCCCCCCCCCAGCCCATCCTTTGCAGATTGCCTTTGTCCTCCCGGTATAGTCGCGCTTATGATTTAGAATCGCTGTACAGGTCGCTGTGTTATAGTGTGATGATTTCACAGTGGTGTGGCTTTTATCGTTTTGACAACGCTGACCTAAGTTATATGCATGGAGTGTGTGCAATGACGATGTGACAGAATATGTGTGTGTTTGTGTGTGTGTGTGTGTGTGTGTGTGTGTGTGTGTGTGTGTGTGTGTGTGTGTGTGTGTGAGAGAGAGAGAGAGAGATTAGAGAAACTGTCCGTGTGTGGAGAGAGAGGGGGAGGAATAGAGTAGATGCGCACACGCACGCACGCATGTATCCACACAAGCATGTGTGTGTGTGTGTGTGTGTGTGTGTGTGTGTGTGTGTGTGTGTGTGTGTGTGTGAGAGAGAGAGAGAGTGAGTGACTGTGTCATGTGAGACAGGAAGAAAAAAAAGCAAACGAGGAAGAGCGTAAAAGAGAAGATGAATGTCAGAGTGAAAGACAGGGCCTGCTAGAGAGAAAGGGAGAGCCTGAGTTTAAGAGGAAAAAGCATGCGGTAGAGAAATGAATGAGCCTGTTACATAAGAGAGAGAGAGAGAGAGAGAGATCCTCACACACAAAAAGAGAGACAAATGCAATTGTAAGGGAGCACCTCACCTCACTTGACAGAGTGAGATCAGGGACAATGGGTCTGATATCAGAACCGTATCTGACATTAAACTTTGAAATCGCTTCACTTTGGCCTTTCTGACGAGAGCACTGGTACAGTATATGTGCACACGGTGATAAAATAGAGGCAGCTGGACTTGGCCACTATATTGAGTTATCTTATATATCTGTAGCCTATACAGAGATATCTCATGTATTTATTCAACATTAATGCAAATGCAGCTTGATGCACTCCTGCAATTCAATCCATGGCCAGTGTCCCCCACACGCAAAGTATCAATACCATCTTTCCTCAATTTGGCTTTCTCCCGCAGGCTTCGTGTATGCATGTGTGCTGGATATCTGTGTGGATGTGTGTGTGTGTGTGTGTGTGTGTGTGTGTGTGTGGGTGGGTGCGTGCATGTGCGTGTGAGAGAGAGCGTGTGTGCGTGTGCGTATAAGACAGTACACGTACGTCTGTGTCTGTGCGAAGGAGCGGCTGAATGTGAATGCATGTAAAAGTGGATTGGCTTTGGTGCCTTTTGCTTCGACATGAGTAAAAAAAAAATCAAATAAATTGCCACATTTGAAAGATGGCAATTTTAGTGGCCCTATGATGCTGCAGTCCATTAGCTTACGATGAAACTTCCTTTTACTCTGATTAACCGCTCGCCTCAGGGCTAGTAGTGTCATTTCTGTTTTCTGCTTGTGGGGAAGGCTTTAGCTGAGAATAGCCGATCTGCTACTGTCCGCAAACGCCTTCCCCACAATAAGGACGCTGGGGTTTAAGTGGTTAAAAACGTTTGGCTTGGTCCGCCCCAAGAGTAGTAGAACTAGGCTTCTTTGTTTGTTTGTTTTTAAAGCATGGCCAATGTTCATTGAGAGAAAAAAAAGAGTAGAATCCATGGAGCAGGCAACATGTATGTATGTATGTATGTATGTATGTATGTATGTACCTATGTACACACGTATATAGAGACCTGCAGATGAGCTTTTCTTTGTCACCCGAATCGTGTGCATGTTTATAATCCGCCCGTTATCCGACCACATTAATTCATTATTCCAATTTATAAATCTGCAACCACCCGCGGATTGCGAGATTTCCCCGAAATCTTGGGCGTTTTAAAAGCTATAATAAGCCTATAGATAGATGCCATTGATTTACTTCCCGCGTTATTTCGCCCACGGTTCATCCGATATTAATTTATAATATATTTGAATGACCCAAATCCACCTTAAACTGCGGTTATCCGCGGCAACCGCGGCTAAATCCGCCTTCCGCAGGCCTCTATGTATGTATGTGTCTTGTCGATTGATATCAGTCGAAACGGGTGGTGTGTGTGTGTGTGTGTGTGTGTGTGTGTTCATTATCTGTGAGAGTTGTGAAGTTGAACCAATGACCAGTGTTTATTGATGTTGATTATGAGGTGTTGTTGATTGTTTAATAATGGTCAGTAATTGATTCATTAGAAGATATCCCCCATCCATAATGGTTATGTGCATCTCCACACCTAGGACTGATTTCTGAACCTGATGGACTTGTAAAACAGATCCAAGCAAAACGCCTGTTGTTGATATTTCTGAAAGCGCCAAACGCCTTACTTCAATGTGTTGATCTCTTACTATCTGAAAACAATGTGTTTTAAAAAGTGAACTTAGTAAAAGTATCATCATTCTACACACAGGATGGACCATATTCACACGTTGTCCATTTTGCTTTTATGTCCCATCCCACGAATATGATGTAAGGGAAAATGGCTACCATGTGAAAATGGTCAATGGGTTACATTTCTCAATGTTATGAACGTGTTGTAAGATTTGTATGAATAAATCTTTTTGTAAACAATACCAGTTTTCTAATCAATGTCTAGTCTTTCAAATACAGTACATCAATTCTTCAGGTGATGGTTATGCATAATAAACTATGTGGTGAGATTGTGTTCAGTGAAGAGGGGGCAGTTTATTAACTTGTGTTCAGTCTTACTTAGAAAACTACCATAAATATTGTCTCAATTATATCTCAAAATGTACATTCACAAGATGTATTACCGTAACAGGGCCGCTGTGGCTCAGGAGGTGGAGCAGGTCGTCCAATGATCCCTGGGTCGGCGGTTCGAATCCCGGCTCCTCCTCCAATGAGTTGGTCGGTGTTAGCTTGCCACCATTGGTGTGTGAATGTGGGAAGTGAGGACGCTGGCGTTGACTGTTCGCCACTTCACCTGTATGAATGAATTAATGAATGAATGAATGAATGAACCATTGGAAAGCGCTTTGAGCACATGTTACAGCACTATAAAATGCAATTCATTATCATCATTAACACGCTGGCCAAAGGCTAGCCATACTGAGGGGTGAGTGAGACCCGAGACTTGGCAAACAGACAGACATCAAGTCACATTACAGCAAATAGAGTCTTCCAGAGATCTCTAGTGTGTCATGGGTGTAGTTTATTGGCTCTCATCTATGTGTGTGGCATCAGCCCCAAGCCAGATCTCAGCAGATATTAAACAGATAAATCTGAAGAATGTGTGATGATTACACGAGAGCAGCTTATGGGCACGCGTCCTAACCTAACCTTCAAGCTGGTGAGAGGGACACTGGGGAAGTGAGAGATATATAGGGTAATGACTATAGGCCCTGATAAACGTCAAAGCATGTATATTGTATGTGCAGTGTATATATTCATTGTGTTTAACAGATCGATCCTCACCACCGAATCGAAACATCTGTGGACATTTGTAGATGTTTCAAATCACAGTTTACCGTTCACATGTGCAATATACATGATTCAGCTATACAGTCACTGGCACCAAACAACAGTCAACATTGGACCACGTCAAGAAGGAATGACGGCGGCGGCCGTGCCGTGCCGTGCACAGAGCCGATTCCTTCCTCCTAGAACAACACGTCTGTTCTCTTATTTCCTCTCTCCATCCTTGGCCATGGAATCACAGTCTGGTCCCACGGGAGAACTGGATGGGCGTGGCAGAGAAGTGCGGGTGTGTGATCTGATCCCCAGCAGCCAGTGTGTGTGTGTGCGTGTGCGTGTGCGTGTGCGTGTGCGTGTGCGTGTGCGTGTGTGTGTGTGTGTGTGTGCGCGTGTGTGTGTGTGCGTGTGTGTTCATGTGCCAGAGCTCAACTAACCCAATCAGGGAAATGTTGCTTGGCAACAGTACACAAAGGGACGCGGTTATGTATCCGTGTGTGTCGAGTGTGCTTATGTTTGTGTCTGTCCGTGTGTGGAGAGAGAGGGAGAGGAATAGAGTAGAGAGGCGCACACAGACACACACACAAGCATGTGTGTGTGTGTGTGTGTGTGTGTGTGTGTGTGTTTTGTGTGTGTAGCCTACACTTATAGATAGCTACAGAGGCCTTGAGACTGGACAGGTGTCCAAGATTCTCACAGATCTCAAGGCTATACACACACACACACACACACACACACACACACACACACACACACACACACACACACACACACACACACACACACACACACACACACACACACACTGCACAGTCCGCTTCTGGACAGCCTATAGAAAATGTGCTGTGCACCTCCCATCACAAGATAAGATAAGATCACAACACATCACATCACATCACGATCTCCACAGACTTTGTACCTAGCAGATTCATACATGTACATATACATATATAGGGCCCTATCTTGCGCCACCCTTATCCCTTATCCCTAAACTTATTTACCATTTATTTTTACTATTTTGAAAAACATTTGAAAATAGTTCAACTAGCGGATCTACATCGACGCGTTGAGCTTGTAGATCGGCAATTTGAACAATTTTGAAAGGTTTTTTAAAATAGTAAAACGTGGCAAATAAGTTTAGGGATAAGGGGTGGCGCAAGGTATTGCCCATAGTGTTTGATATTTGTTGATGATATGCTTTATTGTTTCATTTTTAATGCTATGTTGATGAATTGAATAGATATAGAACCATAATGGAAACAGTGGGCTATATGCATACAGAATAGCGCTTCCTACTTCCTACAATTAAGGCTCTAGCAGTTCCATTTAGTGTGCAGTGGTTCTCAAACTTTTTAATGGACGTCTTTCAAGGCTCTGGCCTGGCCTGGGAGTGTAAAAAATGGAACCAAATGGACCATTTGTACACTCAGAGTTACACACCTGTACAGGGCCATTTGGAACTGAAGGACACTTTGAGGCCCACTGGTGTAGCAGAGTGTTTCCAGTGAGCCAGCGTATACGTGCACAACAGCAGCACCCTGACTGCATGTGTTTGACCAGAATGGAACAGAGCCTTCGTTTGGATCAGCGTTGTGACACCTGTGAAGGAAGAAGGACAGGGGCCCAATTAGTTCTTTCCACAATGACGTGTGCATGTGCATATAGCCCATTAAGTCCCTGCAGGACTGGTGTGAACCCATTCTGACCTGAGATCAGATTCATACGAGGTTTCCGCCGGACACACACTGGTCTGATGAACCCATTCTGACCTGAGATCAGATTCTAAAAATGTCAGTCGCTCTTCAAAAATAGCAGACCTACAAGCTCGTATCGCGCCACTCGGTGGCGCGATATGAGCTTGTAGATCTGCTATTTTTAAATAGCTAAAGCATAACATGATGCCGACACCAAAATGGGTGCCCGGTCAGAATGGTGTTAAGCCTAAATGTCTGACTGTACATTGTGCCGTTTACATTCCTGACTAATAAAGTATTCAATCAACCGCGATAAAAATGGCAAAGGATACTCGATCGTTACATTCAAGCCTCGCCATTGTTAACATCTAGACTAGTCCTCCGAAAAGAGGTGATCTGGCTGGATAGCTATAGCAGCTGGATCTCATGCAGCATCAACTAGTTGAGTTGTAACAGGTTCCTCTTACAGTGTACTCACTGGGTTCTTTTTACTTGTAGAGTTCGTTGAAATTGAGTACGGTATATATGTTTCTGTATGTCTCTGGTAGATATGCATGCATGTCACGCACACACGCACGCACGCAGTACAGTATATACAGTACTGTTCTTTCCTTTTATTTACCACCTTCCCCACAACCCCTCAGCTGTCAAGAAAGAATGAGAGAGAGCAATGTGCTGTAGGCCTACTATGAATGATTGATATGGGTATATGGTATGGACAATTTGTCGGCATAGCCGTGAGGTGTACATTGGGCAGCTTATCAAAAGACAAAAGACAAGAGTGGGTATATACCCTGGAAGGATGCATCAATAAAATATATAGCCCCATCCATCCATCTAAACCATTCCTCCTCTGTTTTACACATCACTTGAACTTCCTCTGCTTATCGCTTCCATAGGACATATTAATCAAGCCGTCAAACACCTTTGTTTTTGCCAGAAAGTCTGCTGGTGGCCCGGCTGGCCGCCTTGCCACTTTTCTTGGAAGGAAAATAGGAAACTGTCACATGTACCCTCGGTTATTCATCTTTCAATCAGCACTAGAAAATGATACAAACAGCAAATAAACAAATAACAGCTGTAAGGATATACACTAGTATAACGGACTATCTGAGATTGTTATGGAATAGTGTGTGAGAGTGTCATGCTGACAGACAGACTCATGTGTATTATAGCTGGTTTTATGTTGAGTAGTGTGCAACTGTGCATGCATGCTTTTCTTTATTATTTCATTTTGAGTTGCAGTGTTTTGGAAGCAGGTCGGTAAGTTGAACAGGTGCAGGGCATGAGCTAACGACTGCATTGTTGGTTCTGGGCTGGAAGGCTCTCCCTGGGCCACTGTCGGAGAGTGAGGCTGTTTCGCCCTATAGGCCTCGGACGCACAGACAGACTTCCACAAAGGACAAAGGAGGAAGGAAGGACTTGGTATGGTCTGGAGCAGGAACCAAATGGACCCCATTTGAAAGGGAAGTTATAAAAACACTTTCATCTGCATGCCACAAGTTCCAATGATTAAAATCCAAGAGCAGCGATTAGATTTTAATCATTGGATCCTGTGGCATTTAATGGCTCTGCATGCATTCTGCTTCTTACAGTGCTTTGAATGACGTCTTTATTGGACATACATTGAATTGATTTATTCCCCCTCCTATTCCCATAATTCCCCTGCCCAATATTCTACTGCTCCGCTTTTATTGTTATATAATAGGGGAATAAATATAACATTGACTTTGGACTTTGTGCCTCGCTGTGTGGTTTTGTGTCCCAATCGTGTGGTCACATCTTAGAACAGAATGTAATTGTTCACAGACTACTGTGTAACGCGTGCGTATGCGTCATGGACAAGGTATGAAGTGAGCACGAGGTTTCACACTGGGAAGGAGGGTTTGTGTGGAGTGGATTTACATCAGGTTCAGGTTTATTTGTCATTTGTATAGATACAGAGTATACATACAATGAAATTTATTTTGCTCAGAGCACTCTCAGTCTTACATACACAGGACATAAACAAACATCTATAGTGCAAGAAAAGACAAAAACAGGAAAAGAAAAGTGCAAGTGAAGTGAAGTGCAATACAGTTCATGGTCAGCTGTTCAGCAGCCTGACTGCCTGGGGGTAAAAACTGTTACTGAGACGGGTGGTACGAGATTTGATGCTCTGGTAGCGTTTTTTGGAGGGGAGTAGTTTGAACAGGGTATTTGCGGGGTGGCTGGTGTCTTCCATGATGTTATGGGCTTTTTTCATACAGCGAGTGGTGTAGATGTTATGGAGATTGAGTAATTCTGTAAACAGTTAACGGGGAGGCTATTTGGATCACTATATGCTAATGCAAACAGCAGCATCAGCATGCCAACTTTCCTGGGCCTCCAAAGGTACCACCGGGTTTACCAAGAGGGACAGGACACGGTCTGCTGACTTCAGGGTCCAAATCAAATCACATTTAAAAAGACGACTGTCATCGACCAATGTGCTGTACAAGTCAAGAAAGCGTATAGCATCAACAAATCAATACATCAATAGCAAGCAGGGCACATATATAAGTATGGGGTTGGCTCAGAGTCAGGACTGGCATGATGACCTGTTTTTTGTGTAGCCCCAATACCAATATTATATATTAGCATTATGGTGTTCTTTTTAATATTGCACACTGTATTTTACCTTATGTAAAATTGTGTTATCTTTTTTTGTATTGTATAGGTGTACTCAGTCAAAACTCAGAGTTTTGACCAGATGAAGAGCCTTGGCTCGAAACGTCGTCAATAAAAGTTATCTTTTGGAGCATATGAGTGTGCGGGTTCCCTTCTCTTTTCATGTGTTACTTTTTTGAACCCAGCACCTCCTTGAAGTGATGTGCGTATTTTTCTATAGTTTCTATATGTGTACTCAGGGCATCCTTGCAAAAGAGAGCATGCTCTCAATGGTTTTCCCTGATTAAGTATAGGTCAATGAAAAAGACCTCTGTGTGGAGGATGACGTCTGAATATAGTTGTGTCACTCTACCTATCACGAGTGGTGGACAAAGTACTCAATTGAGTCCTGAATTTAAAATCTACTTGAGTAAGTAGTATGAGTAAAGTATGGGTTTCAAATTATGTAAAGTGTGCAGAATGTCTCATTTCAAGGTTTTCAAATGTAAAACAAATATGTTGAAAATAGCAGGTCATACAGTAGGCCTACAGCTACAGTAAGTACATTAAGTACATTAAGTAGTAGTACATTAGTAGTACATTAAGTACAGTACTTAATTAGTTCACCACTGCCTATATCAAACTCTATTAAACTCCAGGGATAGATGGCTTGTCTTCCCTCTGCTAGTCTCTCTGTTCCACATTCTGTGCTCAAGAATCTTGCAGCTGATGAGGATATAGTAGTTATGTTAATTGTAGCTAAAGCCAGATTACAGCAGCTTGAATTCAGACTTTTGGTGATCGTGTTATTGAATATTTGTCCCCCATGGCTGCTGTGCAGCCTGTTGTTCACAACATAACCATTAACGTGTGTGTGTGTGTGTGTGTGTGTGTGTGTGTGTGTGTGTGTGTGTGTGTGTGTCAGTGTGTGTGTGACAGTGTATGTGTGTGTGTGTGTGTGTGTGTTTGGGGGGGGGGGGGGGGTTCTATTTCCATCGCACAGGTGCCATGACCTTGGTTGTACCTGTCACTCAGTCAGTTGCTTCTGTGATGTGTCCGTGTGTGTGTGCGTGCGTGCATGCATGCGTGCGTGCAGACTAATATCCGCGGCCCTCCCACTTCCCCTGCAAACCCTCCCCTCTGTGTCAGGAACTAAGAATATAACACGGGAAAGAGAGAGAGAGATAGAGAGAGAGAGAGAGAGAGAGAGAGAGAGAGGAGCCCAGACATGGCACTGACGCTAACCCCCTTCCACCCGTCCAACTCATAAATCATTCAGTGGCTAGGGCTGTGTGTGTGTGTGTGTGTGTGTGTGTGTGTGTGTGTGTGTGGGGCGGGATGCGGCGAGGGATGCGGGGTGTGGCGGTTAAGCAGGGAGGGGAGGGGAGGGGGGAGGGGGGAGGGGGGACTGTGAGATTATGGGCCCGGTCTAGTCATGCCTGGGCCCGTGGCAGCCTCCAATCCTCCCCATTCCCTTAAGACCCCTACTCGCGGTGTGTACTGTCACATCCACCAGTAAGCAGAGGGCACTCTGCAGCCAACAGGAGATCCTCTGGGAATAGTGGTGTGTGTGTGTATGCGCACGTGCATGCGTGCGTGCTTGCGTGCATGTGTGCGTGCGTGTGTGCATGTGAGAGAGAGAGAGAGAGAGAAATATGGGGTGGATTGGGGCTGGTTTGTAGTAGAAGACAGGCCACTGATTTAACTATGGTTTGGAGGCAACGTATTCCGTTTTTGCATGCATGGGTAGCCATGAGTATATCCAGCACTGTCCATCATTCATTACTGGAGATGAAATGATCATGTCAAATATAATGTTTCATGTCCATCTACGGGTGAGTCTACCAAACCCATAGTCTTTTAATTAGCTGTCAACCCTGTCAAAGGAGAGATGCTACCTGGAATAATGTAAGGCCATTAAGCACTTCATACTACCTGACAGTATTGTGCGGCGAAAATAGCCCATCTTCAAGCAGTGTCAAAATGTAGCATGTTGTGAGCTAGGAGATCTGCTGTTTTGGGAAAATAATTCTGACATGTCCGCCAACATGCCAACAAGCGACACGTTGCTTAATCCAGTCATCCCGGTTCTTCTCTCCATACATCTGGCCAGATCATTGGTGCTTTGTGCTCCTGCGTCGTTCTTGAGTACATCGACATATGTTAATGTGGGACGTCCTCGTGACCGGTGCCCGTGTGTTGGTTCCCACAGCACTAGTTTGCTGACTGGCAGCTCTTGGTGTCTTTGGCATGTGTCCTGCTATAGTCTCATTCTCCTGGCTGCTATTTTCTGGCTCACCCTTGGCATGCCATCATACAGATTTATGTTGGTAACATGCTCGCAGCATTCTTGTGTAGCACCCATCTAGAGACTTCTGCAGGGTTGGCTTCAGGGTCCAGCATTCACTGCCGTATAGAGGAACGGACTGTAATGTTGCATAGAAGAAGCTGAGTTTGGTTTGACGGGGGAGGTTGGAGTTCCATACACTGGCCATGCCGTTCAGGGCCCTCCATGCAAGTGCCTTCCTCACTTTCAGGTCTTGTTTGGTTGAGTTGACCCATGAGCCCAGGTACTTCAAAGCAGTGCCTCCTGTTGTTGTCAGAGGTGGATGCTCTGATGGGATGTTATATAGGTGATAACTTCAGTTTTCTTGGAATTCAGCCAGAGGCCAACCTTGGCACACTCTGATTCCACTCTGGTCAGGAGCTCCTGAGCTTGTTCCACGTGGTCAGAGAGCAGGCTGATCGTCCACGTAGACCAGGTCTGTCTGCTGGGTGTCGTCTCGACCTCCTTGGTGTTATGGTGAGGCCAAGGTCCTGCTCTCGTCCATTGATGGCCTTCCTTAACGCATAGTCCATGATTATGACGAAGAGGAAGGGGGCTAGGGTGTCCCCTAGCAGTACCCCAGCCAAGATGGCAAACTCCTCACTGTTGCCATCTGGGGTCACCACCTTGGCCCTTGTTCCTGCATGGTCTCTATTGCCCGGAGTAAGTTGGGAGGGACACCGTAGCACATCCTCATACCCATGGGTCCCAGGCTGTGGCATATGTATTACAGGGGCAAAGCCCCTGTGTGCTGCTTTGTGCTTGAAATGTTTTCAACAGGAAAAACATGATGTTCTGTACAGCCACAATTCTCAACCAAACTCCTTTCAGAGATGAGCGCTGGTGTATCAGTATCTCTCAAAATTCCTGTCTGTGAATGTGGAAGAGAGCTGGGCGCTCCTCTGGTGGACTGCTTTTGTCTGCTTAGCAGTGAGGCGTACATGCATGGACAGCCATCAAAAGACATATAGAGGAGGATGCCCTGGAAGGATGGATGCATTGTGTAATAAAAGGCTCGTAAAACGCTTTTGCGCGGGGGAAATTCAATTGCCAGAAGCAGCACAGCAATTAAGATACAGTTACAGCTAGGGCATGAGAAGTAGATACTGTGGAAAACATCACACACACAAATAAACACTGGCTTGCATTATGCAGGACGATCAAACCCCTTATCTTCGGAGCTCGTTTCATTTATTTTTCATCCACTGACCTTCAATGCGAGGTGTTTGTGTCAGAGCCTTTTTCATTGTGCCTTCTAGCTATTTTTTATGCCATTCTCGGTTTTGTCTATAATTCAAAATTCAGTTTTCAGGCCTGGGTTGTGCAAACACTGAATAATCTATAGAAGCCGATATAGGTGTTGAAACTCAGTGTGAGATTAGTGGGGAGAAAACATCTCCACTCCACGGCTCTCTTTCTCTTTCACAAGCTCCCTCTCGCCTTCAGTACCCGTGCTACATGCAGATAGATACCCACTGCCACATCCATTTCATCCATCATTCACTCCCCTCTCCTCCTAACGCTGGAGTAATTTCCTGAATGAGATCTCTGTTAATGAATGGAGAGGCTAGCGACGAGAGAGAGAGAGAGAGAGAGAGAGAGAGAGAGAGAAAGAGAGAGAGAGAGAGAGAGACAGAGAGACAGAGAGACAGAGAGACAGAGAGAGAGACATGATACAATGTGGAAGCAAGGGGTGTGTGGCTGCCAGGAGGCAGATTTACACTCTGCACAGCTTGACACAGTCATGCTATCTTCTTCCCGTTTTTAAACAATCAGTAAGGGCTTGTGTTGTTGGGAGATGCATGTCTCAGTGTGAAGGCCGGGGGTGAGCGAGAGATTTGTCCCAAAACGCGATGGTATCAAAGGAAACAGAAAAATAATGGCAGCAACGTTGGAGTCAAGTTGAAAGTCCTGTGAACACAATATCACTCTGTTGCCAGGGGGTGGATGTCAAGAGGAAGAGTTTTGAGTGCTCGTCTAGGTGACAATAATGAAAGCACTTGTGTGTAAAGAGGCCTTTACATTTTGGTTGGAGTTTAACTGCAAGTACATCAAGGCAGCACAGATATCCTGTGTTGAACAACTGTCAAGATACTCATATTTGTGGAGGTGCATCTTTTCTATACTACTACTACTACTACTACTACTAACCCATTCTGACCTGAGATCAGATTCATACGAGGTTTCCGCCGGACACACACTGGTCTGATGAACCCATTCTGACCTGAGATCAGATTCTAAAAATGTCAGTCGCTCTTCGATTTTTCAAAAATAGCAGACCTACAAGCTCGTATCGCGCCACCGAGTGGCGCGATACGAGCTTGTAGGTCTGCTATTTTTAAATAGCTAAAGCATAACATGATGCTGACACCAAAACTATTCATACTAGGAGATCCCTCCATTTTGAAAGACATAACCCCTCCACATAATGTGGAATGGGTCCAAGCAGCCATAATGCTGTCTAGGGGAGACTGCTAGTCCAACTATGGGCCCATGTACCATAATCACAGAATGACATAACCTACTGTACATATTATAGGACACCATCATATGAACGAGTATCCTTCTCTATGAAGGGCCAAATAGACCAGTTCCACCTGGGAAATATTTCTTCTCTATGCTATTGGTTTGTAATTATCACCTAATCAACATGAGTTAGACTTTAATATATTAGCGCCCCTCACTTCACACGGGGGTGTGATTTTTATGGACAGCATAGCCTACCTAAGGAAATAGACTCAGAGCCTGCACCTCCACTCTAGCCCAGGTGCTAGACAAAAGGCAGTACAAGAGGACCAGGTGCTGGACAAAAGGCAGTACAAGAGGACCAGGTGCTAGACAAAAGGCAGTACAAGAGGACCAGGTGCTAGACAAAAGGCAGTACAAGAGGACCAGGTTCTAGACAAAAGGCAGTACAAGAGGACCAGGTGCTAGACAAAAGGCAGTACAAGAGGACCAGGTTCTAGACAAAAGGCAGTACAAGAGGACCAGGTGCTAGACAAAAGGCAGTACAAGAGGACCAGGTTCTAGACAAAAGGCAGCACAAGAGGACCAGGTTCTAGACAAAAGGCAGTACAAGAGGACCAGGTGCTGGACAAAAGGCAGTACAAGAGGACCAGGTGCTAGACAAAAGGCAGTACAAGAGGACCAGGTTCTAGACAAAAGGCAGCACAAGAGGACCAGGTGCTAGACAAAAGGCAGCACAAGAGGACCAGGTTCTAGACAAAAGGCAGTACAAGAGGACCAGGTGCTAGACAAAAGGCAGTACAAGAGGACCAGGTTCTAGACAAAAGGCAGTACAAGAGGACCAGGTTCTAGACAAAAGGTAGTACAAGAGGACCAGGTGCTAGACAAAAGGCAGTACAAGAGGACCAGGTTCTAGACAAAAGGCAGTACAAGAGGACCAGGTTCTAGACAAAAGGCAGTACAAGAGGACCAGGTGCTAGACAAAAGGCAGTACAAGAGGACCAGGTTCTAGACAAAAGGCAGTACAAGAGGACCAGGTTCTAGACAAAAGGCAGTACAAGAGGACCAGGTTCTAGACAAAAGGCAGTACAAGAGGACCAGGTGCTAGACAAAAGGCAGCACAAGAGGACCAGGTTCTAGACAAAAGGCAGTACAAGAGGACCAGGTGCTAGACAAAAGGCAGTACAAGAGGACCAGGTTCTAGACAAAAGGCAGTACAAGAGGACCAGGTTCTAGACAAAAGGCAGTACAAGAGGACCAGGTTCTAGACAAAAGGCAGTACAAGAGGACCAGGTTCTAGACAAAAGGCAGTACAAGAGGACCAGGTGCTAGACAAAAGGCAGTACAAGAGGAACAATAGAGTCTGCAACACTGGTATGAAAAACTCAGCTCCACTGGTTTATTTGATTCAACGTTTCGATCACTAGGATCTTCTTCAGGAATAGTGTGACAGGGAATGGGTGTGCACCTTTATACAAGAAGGGGTACAACGATGGGTGGTGACCAATGCCACCTAAACACAAACCAATTAACCAGTTTACAATGTCACAATAATAATAATAATAATAAACATGACAGGTTTAAATATACACAATGTACACAATATGCAATATTTAAGCACAATAATACACATTGATTTCAGGATATAGGACACAAAAAGATTGTCATGGATAACAAAAATCTAATCTAATCTAATCTAATGAAATTCCAGATAACTCATTTATTAATTGTTTGGTGTTGAAAATAAAAAAAGATGACATCCATGACAATCTTTTTGTGTCCTATCCTGAAATCAATGTGTATTATTGTGCTTAAATATTGCATATTGTGTACACATTCTGTACCTGTTGTATTTTTGTATATTTAAACCTGTCATGTTTATTGGTTGGTAAACCAATTGGTTAAAAACCAACAAACCAACAAACAAACAACACAAACAACTATTTGCCATAAGCCGGAGAGAATATGTCAAGGCAGCCTTAAAAGAGTCCAGTGTTGGAGCATGTCTTTAAATGGGGGTCTGCAGGCTAATTAGTGGCTAATACGTTTGGGAACCAATGATTTAGCACACTAGGAGGCAAAACTTAAATTCACTCCATATTTGGGCATGCCTGACAAAGAACTCCATATATAGGAATAAAGGGACACAGTGAGACAGATACAGAAAACTCCATATATGGTCATAAAAGGGACACAGACTATGACACGGGTAGGTATTGCATAGCCTGGGCACCATTTCATTGATATGATCCGGGCGGGAGCGGATGATATCGTTACATCATGTTGTAGTATTGTTTTGTAGTCGACAGGCAGGAACAACAAACACGAACTTCCTTAGTTTTCCCTCAAACCGATTCTTCTCAATAAAAGCTGCAGGCTACGAGAGCTTTTATTGTTATATTCTTCCGGTTTGATGGAAAAGGAAGTTCGTGTTTGTTGTTCCTGCCTGTCGACTACAAAACAATACTACAACATGACGTAACGATATCATCCGCTCCCGAGCGGATCATTATACCGAAATGAAACAGAGACCAGGCTTTTCTCCGAGGTGGTGGAAAGCCTGGTGGACGAGGTTAGGTATGGAAAGCCTGGTGGACGAGGTTAGGTATGGAAAGCCTGGTGGACGAGGTTAGGTATGGAAATGGATCTTGTTAGTGCTCTACAGCCAGGCACCGGTCTAGTTCTGCGACTGCTGTAAGAAAAGTGCAAACGTGTTCTTGAAGGACAGCTGGAGTCACCAGGATGGTGTTGATGTAAATGGAAAGTTAATCTGCTCATGTTTTATTTTATTTTACTCAACACAACCTGAATTGTAACTCCTTTACTCTGACAAGGTCGAGAGAAGAAGCTGCCGTGCCTGTGTCCCCATCTCATACATATTCAGAGCGTGTGTGCGTGCGAGCGCGCGCACACACACACACACACACACACACACGTTTGTCAGTTTGCCACACAAAACATAACCGTCGGTCGGGCAATTATCTTTGGCAGTGGCGTGCACAGATAGACACTAGGGGGTGCTAGAGCACCCCCTGCCCTTTTGGCAATGTGCTCTAAAAAAAAAAAAAAGAAAAAAAAAATCTTTTTTTTCTTAATTTGTAGTGTGTGGACCATGGTGACATTGATCAAATCTTGATAAAAAACGCTTCTACTATATTATTTAGGCCCCCACACAATCTAAAGCTATGTTTCTATGTCAGTGGTTCTTCGATTAAAGAAAAATAGCAGACCTACAAGCTTGTAGATCTGCTATTTTTCAATAGTTATAAAGCACCAAAATGGGTTCCCGCCCCAAAATGCGCTGCACAAGGTGCCCTTTTTTTTCACTTGAGCACCTGCCCCTCTAAATGTCTGTGCACGCCACTGGAAACTAGCTAAATGAAAACTAGGCTATGATGACTAAAACTAAATATAAATATACTGAAAATTTACGGCACGCCACTGCACACAAAACATAACCGTCGGTCGTGGCAATTATCTTTGGCAACTCCATAAAAATAGGAACTCTGTGATGAAGGAGCGTGAGTGGAAGATGGAGGCGGCGAGATAACCAACCAGGCACTTCATTCACACCTGTGAGAGAACATCCTGTAAATCCCCACGGAGGAACGCCCCCCCCCCGCCTGGCAGCACAGCAGAGGAGCGGAGTCTCCAGTGGTGGAAAAAGTACTCAAAGTAGTAAATATACGGCAATATAGAACTACTTTGTTACAAGTAAAAGTCTGGAAATACCTTGTAAGAATAATCCAAATCTCTACAAAGTAACTAAAGTTTTCAAATAAATGTAGTGGAGTAAAAGTACAATATTTGGATCCGAGATGTATAGTGGAGTATAGAAGTAAAAGTATTGGAAATACTACGTAAATACCTCAACATTGTACTTAAGTACAGTACTTAAGCTTAAGTACTGTACTTCAGTACAGTACTTAACCCATTCTGACCGGGCACCCATTTTGGTGTCAGCATCATGTTATGCTTTAGCTATTTAAAAATAGCAGATCTACAAGCTCATATCGCGCCACCGAGTGGCGCGATACGAGCTTGTAGGTCTGCTATTTTTGAAAAATCGAAGAGCGACTGACATTTCTAGAATCCGATCTCAGGTCAGAATGGGTTCGTCAGACCAGCGTGTGTCCAGTGGAAACCTCGTATGAATCTGATCTCAGGTCAGAATGGGTTAAGCTTAAAGGGTAAGACCACTTTTTTTGAGGTTTGGGTTGTGTAGTTACTTTGCCATGATGCAACTCCAAATGTGGACAAGAAATAAAAAATAACTGCTCCAGTGATTAGAAATTGATAATTCAAAATATGCTCCTCATTGACTTACATTGTAGCTAAAACAGCTCTCAAAGTCACTCTTTTAGTACGTAAACAAACACAAACAATGTTGATTCAGACAATATAGAGCATCACCAAAACTCATGTGGTTTTATTTTTTCATAAAAATGTTATCTTCCTGTTGATTTGTCCATTTTATTGGGAAGAAAACCCGGACTGGATCCGTGGATCCGGATCCAGATCTTCAAATAGTAAAATCAACAGGAATCTAACATTTTTATGAAAAAATAAAACCACATGAGTTTTGGTGATGCTCTATATTGTCTGAATCAACTTTGTTTGTGTTTGTTTACGTACCAAAAGAGTGACTTTGAGAGCTGTTTTAGCTACAATGTAAGTCAATGAGGAGCATATTTTGAATTATCAATTTCTAATCACTGGAGCAGTATTTTTTTATTTCTTGTCCACATTTGGAGTTGCATCATGGCAAAGTAACTACACAACCCAAACCTCAAAAAAAGTGGTCTTACCCTTTAAGTACTGTACTTCAGTACAGTACTTAAGTAGTCTCTGCCGGGTTTGGTTGGATGGTGTTCTCTCTTCCTACGCCGCTCCACCTCAAAGGGAATACGTACGTATGCCTCGTTAGAATGATTGACACGACACAAGGGCTCTTTTTCCTCTCAGGCAGCGCTCATCGACTCACTGAGTTCAATGACTGATGGTAGAAATCAATGGAATGTATAATGTGCTGATGATGTGTGACGTGTGTGAGAAGTCGTCAACAAACAGGCCTAGAGTGTAGCTAAATACAGCAAGAGGGTGTTTGATTGATTGATTGATTGATTGATTACTTCATTAGTTTGCAGAACAAAAAATCATAGGAAAGTCACCCTGGGCAAGACCTAAGCTGAAAAGACTATCAGCGGAAGTTGCGGGATTTTAGCGGAAGTGAAATCGTTGATGCTTTACAAATCAGTTTACATTCTCCGCGAATGAAACAAGTGTTGTGATTGGTCGGGAAAATATCCTATCCGGGGGAAATACATTTGACGGCTGTTCCGGAGGATACAACCGCCGATAGCTTCTCTGCCTTAGGTTGTGACCAGGCTTTTCTTTTCGCAGATAAGTAAGCCTGGGACCGAGGCTATAGGAAAGTACAGTTAACACAATGACAATTTATATATTTGATTAGATTGGTACTCTAACACATATTACATTGAAAGAAGTGACTGAATGTCCGTTAAGTTCAGTGGCCTTTAGGTTAGCCAAACCATTCAGGTTTCTGTTGGTGAAAACGAAATTTTCTGTGGTGAAACCTGAATGGAATGCGAATAAATAGCAACATTGCTGTGCTGGGTCGTCGTACAGTAAATGTCATTTACACAAAAGCTCACCAAAACGTGAAACTTGAATGTCTTCCCATCCTCATATAACTTTAAAATTGTACCATTTAGCAAATGAGGACCTCAAATGAACGGAAATGATTATCTGTAGCCTGCGGATGCCCATGCACCGATCATCATTTTAACCCATTCTGAACGGGCACCCATTTTGGTGTCGGCATCATGTTATGCTTTAGCTATTGAAAAATAGCAGATCTACAAGCTCGTATCGCGCCACCGAGTGGCGCGATACGAGCTTGTAGGTCTGCTATTTTTGTAAAAATCGAAGAACGACTGACATTTTTAGTATCTGATCTCAGGTCAGAATGGGTTCATCAGACCAGTGTGTGTCCGGCGGAAACCTCGTATGAATCTGATCTCAGGTCAGAATGGGTTATAATTAGGACGACACACTTCTGGGTGTATGCCGACGATATAACGACGCCTAACGGGTGTGTGTGAGAGCGAGCTTTGCCAAACCCAGCCCAGCCAAACCTGCTGCTATGTACTCCAGCACCCAGCCTCATCATGGCTCTGCTCCATGGCTGACTGCACATTAACCCATTCTGACCTGAGATCAGATTATATGAATGCCTTCTAAATACTGACAGTTTTCTGAAAAACCCTATGTTTCTATATGTCAGTTGTTCTCAAACAATTTCATGTCAAGGACCCCCTGTATTATATGCAATTGGCCGCCGATCCAATATTTTGTTCCAGGGACCCCCCCCCCCCCTGGAAGCAAAGATTACAGTTAAAAACGTTTGCTCTCTGAAAGAATATATATTCAAAGATTTGCGCTCCATTTTCACGATTTTTCAAAAATAGTAGATCTACAAGCTCGTAGATCTGCTATTTCTCAATAGCTAAAGTATAACATAATAATGCTTTAAAACACCAAAAGGGGTTCCCTGTCCAGAATGGGTTAACCATGGACACGTGGTGAGAAACAGCTGTCACTCAGCCTCCCGAGTCTCACAGGCGTTCGTCACAATCCACTCCGGAGACGCAGCGTCCATGATGATCCATCTGCTGCTGGGTTTTATTTTGTTTGTCAGTCTATGAAGTATGTGTGAAGTAACATTACTCAAGTACTGTACTTACAATTACGAGGTATTTCTGTTTACTTTCTTCAGTATTTACAATTTTCAATACTATACCGCACTACATCGCAGAGGAAAATATGTTAAAAAAAAGGAAGGCGTGTTATACATTTTTAACTTGTGAATCTGCACAATGAGTCCTCCTCGTCACATCACCATATATGGTCACGCCATCGTGACACCATATATGGCCATCTCCATATATGAAGATCATGAACACTGACCTCATTTAGCCCTAGATAACCATACATGGAGAAGACTGGATCATCACCTATATAGATCTGCATATATGGAGCCGGCCAGCAACTTTACATCTGACCTCAAACCTTTAGACCTCCATATATGGAGCTGACCTGTTCTGACATTCCATATGTTGATGAGTGTCCACCAGAGGGGGATAAAGCCCCCCTATAGCCACCCCTGACCCTCAGGTAAATTATACAATTTACAATTTACAATTTAGGCATTTAGCAGACGCTCTTAATCCAGAGCGACTTACATTAAGCAAGAACAAAAGCATGGGAATACATCACATAAAAGCATTTATCATGAAACATGCGTAAGCTAAGAAAGTATACAGTGGAATATCTATATAATGAAACTATACATACACTATACATATAAACTATACATATTTACTACTATGCTATACATATGTACTATGGCGTGCTATGACTATATACAATACAATTATAGTGCTGTCTACATAACATGCTATAAGTCTGTGTCAAATGCTATCTAAGTCAACAGAAATGCTATCTAAGGGGTTAGGGTAAGTGCTATGGGCCATGATGGAGTCTGAAAAGGTGGGTTTTCAGGCTACGGCGGAAGATTGGGAGAGATGCTGCAGTTCTGACTGCAATGGGAAGTGCATTCCACAGTTTTGGAGCCAGAAGGGAGAAGAGTTTGGGACGTGTGGAGCGTTGTCCCGGCGTTTTTAGTGAGGGTACTTCCAGCTTCCCTGCCTAAAAACACCTATTGTTTTACTATATAAAAATGAGATGCTCTCCCTCTCCATTTTCCAACTGCCCCCCTCAGTCATTTAGTCCTGGAGCTGAGGCTGCCTGACATGCCGCTGTGCCAATGTTTCTATTCTGCCATGCTATACTGCTCATTAGTTGAAGCGGGTTGCCAGGTTCAAATGATGGCTGCCATGGCCTGCAGTGCACATGGTGCTCAACTCTGTGTGCGCAGCATGCTATATATACGTCCTATGGCTGTAAGCCCCTTGCTGTGCAGTGGTCATCTATACTCATCTTTGTGTTCTTCTATGATTGCTCAAGTTATTTAAAGACATAGTGACTTTTAGTGCATATCCGTGGTCATCATATAATGGGAGATGCCAAAACAATGGCAAAAGTATTTTTTTTATATCAAAAGTCCATAAAATCCAATTTTAATTATACTTCCTTTGAAGGAAAACCATGCTGCGTGATGACGTGTCGAGGCCCGCATGAATAAAAATTAATCTCGTTTTCATTGACCCGTTTGATTCCCATTGCTGACACGTTCCTCCAAACACAGCTGATTTTCATTATAGAACTACTCCGTTTAAATCACGTATAGCCTACTATGGTGGTTTAACTATCCATCCATCTTCAACCGCTTATCCGTAGTCGGGTCGTGGGGCAACAGCTCCACCAGAGAGCTCCAGACTTCCCTCTCCAGAGCAACATTAGTGACTTCCTCCTGGGGGGATCCCGAGACGTTCCAAGGCCAGTGAGTCGATGTATTTCCTCCAACTGCGCCTTGGTCTGCCCCGGGGTCTCCTCCCAGTGGGACGTGCGTCGAGGACCTCCCTATAGGGAGACGCCCGAGAGGCATCCTAACCAGATGCCCGAACCACCTAAGCTGGCTCCTTTCCAGGCGAAGGAGCAGCGGCTCTACTCCGAGTCTCTCCCGTGTGACTGAACTTCTCACCCTATCTCTATATAGGAGATGCCAGCCACCCGTCTGAGAAAACTAATTTCGGCTGGTTGTATTCGCAACCTTATTTCTTCGGTCTGACCCACACTTCATGACCATAGGTGAGAGTAGGAAGACGGAGAACTTTGCCTCTAGGTTTAACTAGCTCCATTCTTAAGGTATAACAAAGCATCACCACTTGTCTTTGAAGCTATAGGGCTATAGGGCTATAAGGCTACAGTTGATGTGACAATTATTTTTTCAGCATTGAAGGCTCTATTCTTCAGTCTGTAGCAGGGATGTGCAGAGAGTGTTAGAGAGGCAGGGGCCAAAATCCCGTGAGAGGCACGTTTGGACAAAAACAGCAGATTTAAAAGCTCACGTGTCGTGCTATACGACACATTGAGAGCTTGTAGATCAGCTGTTTTCGGGGGGCAACCCAGCACTCTTTATCTATACTGGAGATGTGGTGTATACGCTATAGATTTCGAAAAAACAAATTAGTTAAACGCAAAAAATGCTGTGTTCAAGTTCAGGAGACTTCGGGGGAAAAAAAAACAATTCTTCTGAATGCTGCCTTCCTCCAGCATGGCATGGAAAGGAGTGGCATTTACATTTCTTTCAACATAGTAAATGCTGCATTCATTCATGGTCTGGAAAGGGCAGTTGCGTTTTACAGACGCGTGCCTGGTCTGTATATAGAGACAGCAAACAAAAGGGCTGAGAGAGGAAAGACATGTGAGATAAGAGATAAGACAGGAGGGATTTTGGAAATGGAGCATATGGTCTGTGCATGAAGTGGTTGAGCCACCAGGTACCCCAGCTGATGTAACATTTAGCAGATGTTCCACCTGGCTTCTCCATGCACAGTTTGTGTAATATTATGTCTGGGGGCTTTATTAGTAATACAGCAGAGTTGAGTTGAGTCTACATCATCGGTTTTCAACAGGTGGTCCGTGGACCACTGGTGGTCCGTGAAGGTGTTGCATGTGGTCCCTGACCATGCATTTAGTAATGTAGGAAAGTGAAGATTCGTATTTGAATTTATTGTATTGACCACAAGTTGAGAAACAATGCAGTAAATAATCTGGTGACAAATGATGACGCATCGATGTTGTCAGTTACTGGGAAGACGGATGTCAAGAACTTCCACAGAAAAGTGAGTTAGAATCTCAAGGGAAACTGTACCGGATTGCCTGGTTGAGTCACCATTATAAGGAAATGTGCCCATAATGAATCGCAAGTGGTCCCCAGGTTGATTCTCAGTCAGGGTGGTGGTCCCCAGGTTGATTCTCAGTCAGGGTGGTGGTCCCCAGGTTAATTCTCAGTCAGGGTGGTGGTCCCCAGGTTAATTCTCAGTCAGGGTGGTGGTCCCCAGGTTGATTCTCAGTCAGGGTGGTGGTCCCTGGTTCATACTCAGTTGAAAACCCCTGGTCTACATGGTTTCGCAATTATTGCTGTGCAGTTATGGGCGAGTATAAGTCCTTGTTACAGCTTGTGATAACTTAATAGCATATACTAATCAGCCACACAAATGAATATAACTTCAAAATCATGTGAAGATCAATGTTGGCCTGAGTGACTATACTAAATTCAAATGAATCCTATGAAGTCCATGAACTTTCCGAGTGTCCAAACTCCCATTTCATAAGTCAGAGCACGGCCGAACAGGATCAGAGGTGGATCTGATCAGAATGCAGTACTCAGAACAAATGTGTGGTGTTTAATGTGCGGGTGAAGGGGTGGGGGGCGAGCGAGAGCGTTATTGATCTTTGGTAGACCGACAACTTCCTCTGTCAGCAAAATGCTATTTCTGGATACGTCGTATCTCAGGAAGCCAACGAGACCTGATTTGTGGTGAATGACATTACATTACGCCGTCTCTCCGTCTCTCCCCATCCCATCCCAGCAATCTGTTTCCATTCCATCCAGCACTTTAAACTAGATTGCCGTTTAAGTTAAATTTAGCTCGGAGGGAGACAGTTTGCAGGCATGCGTGAAAAACATCCACCCCTTCACGTAGTAATTGTCATATTGTTGGTGGAGGTTGTTTTGCATGCCAGATAATTGCCTAGCCCCTTGGGTACCCCCCCCTCCCCTTAGTGGTACAGGCTCGTCTAGCCGTGTGACATATTACCTGTACAGCGTGAGTGAATCCTGAAGATAATGAGCAACACTGTATCTCATGTCATCACACAGAGCTACTGTATGGTGCCAACGATGGAGCGCCAATTTAGGCCGCGTTCGTGCACGCACGCGGCCACACACACACACACACACACACACACACACACACACACACACACACACACACACCCTCCACTTCCAAGTGGTTTGTCAACACTTCTCTTCCGGGGCAGCTTGCATGCGGTAGCAGTTTCTCCTCGGTGGTAAAAAAAAAAAAAGCTGGATGGAAGACTGGACAATTATAGCGAGTCCCACGAGGGGAGAGGGTTCCAACGTTGTCCCGGTGTGACGAGAGACACCTCCAGTGTGTGTAAAACCAACAACGGAAAATGCTCCCAACAGCACAAAGCCTTTAAACAGCGGTGCAGAACACCAGCTTATCCGTCTACTTACTAGAAATGCTTCCATGATTCAACAAACAGCGGGCCATCATTTTAGAAAATACACTATAGGGCGTGATTTGTAACCCGCAGCACAGGTCGGACTAAAGGGAGGTCAGTCCCAGCAGGGGTGAAGTTCCTGCGTGGATTGTGGTGATCTTTTTTCACACTGTGTCACTCGCTCCACGTCTGAAATGGCCTTTAGTGACAGTTAAAGGGTGCTTGTTGGGTGGGGCCATAGAGTAATAAAAGGATAGAGAACGAACCGGAGCGATAACCCGCCCCTCCGCTATTCATTTCAGTGGAAGTTGCTCAGTGGCGTTTTGAAGCACCCGGAAGAACCGTCTACTTCCGCATTTGACCACCAAACTTTGCCGTGGCGGAGAGGGTATTCGGCTCGGTGAGCTAAGGGTTGCATCACTGCTTTTTGCAGATGATGTGGTCCTGATGGCACCATCGGTCCAAGACCTTCAGCTCTCACTGGACCGGTTCACAGCCAAGTGTACGGCGGCTGGGATGAGGATCAACGTCTCCAAATCTGAGGCCATGGTTCTCAGCAGAAAACTGGTGGATTGTGCAGTCCCGGTAGGGAATGAGGCATTACCCCAGGTGAAGGAGTTCAAGTATCTTGGGTCTTGTTCACGAGTGAGGGGAGGACGGAGAAGGAGATCAGCCGGAGAATCGGAGCGGTATTGCAGTCGCTGTACCGCACAGAGTTGAGCCAGAAGGCAAAGCTCTCTGTCTACCGAACAATCTTCGTTCCTACTCTCACCTATGGTCATGAAGTGTGGGTCATGACCGAAAGAATAAGGTCGCGAATACAAGCGACCAAAATTAGTTTTCTTCAACGGGTGGCTGGCATCTCCCTTAGAGATAGGGTGAGAAGTTCAGTCACACAAGAGAGACTCGGAGTAGAACCGCTGCTCCTTCACCTGGAAAGGAGCCAGCTTAGGTGGTTCGGGCATCTGGTTAGGATGCCTCTCGGGCGTCTCCCTAGGAAGGTCCTCGACGCACGTCCCACTGGGAGGAGACCCCGGGGCAGACCAAGGCGCAGTTGGAGGAAACGCATCGACTCACTGGCCTTGGAACGTCTCGGGATCCCCCAGGAGGAAGTCACTAATGTTGCTCTGGAGAGGGAAGTCTGGAGCACTCTGGTGGAGCTGTTGCCCCCGCGACCCGACTACAGCTAAGCGGTTGAAGATGGATGGATGGATGGATGGAAATGCGGAAGTGCAACAGAGCGCTCAATGTTAAAGCCCAGCTTTATAGGGACAAAAATAAATAAATAAAAGAAAGAAAACACCCTGGACAATCAATGGGCCGGCCATGATTAAACCCACTCTGACCGACTCTGTCGGGCCACCGCCAATGAGATTCTCGCCGCAGAGCACAGAGTGATTCATGTCAGCACTGAGAGCCGTTCTTCCCTCGGCAGACACGGCCGTTCACACACACACACACACACACACACACACACACACACACACACACACACACACACACACACACACACACACACACGGCCGTTCCCACACACACACACACACACACACACACACGGCCGTTCCCACACTCCAACCTCTGGGTCAAAGCCCCAATAAATGTAGACGTTGACACACAGGTTCTAGCGGTCAGAGAGACGAGCATAAAGATTCATGTTGTGGGCGGATCTGGATTTGGCGCGCGGCCCTACGTCTATACACCGCACCTGACGCCCCCCAATTACGGGTGACAGATGCTTGGCACGTGCATGCACACATTAATGCATCCGCAGCACGGAATGAGATCTCCATCGCCGACAATTTGATTCTCTTTTGAAGGCCTCTCCGCCTTTGTTCTGTGTGGTGTGTGTGTGTGTGTGTGACCAGATGTGTCCCCCCGCCCACACCCCAACCCCCCCTCTACAAATTTAATCAAGATGTGACTGGCGTGAGGAGGAGGGTGTGTGTGTGTGTGTGTGTGTGTGTGCGCGCGTGTGTGGAGGGGGAGGAGGGAGACAAAGTGATCGTGGCCTACAGTGAGTGACAGTGGTATAAGAGAGAGAGAGAGGAGAGAGAGAGACACACACACACACACACACACACACACACACAGTGCATGTGTCCACTTTCTGTGCGTGCATGGCACGCATGCACTGGTGCACTTGGTGGGCGTGCTGTGTGCTTGTACCGATTCTATGGACGGGACCTCCCTAACCCCCTTATTAGTGGGCTCCATGTGTCACTGGTTAATCCCCGGCTCTCTCAAGGGACAAGGCCACAGATGGGCCCTCTTTTTCCCAGCATAGTAATAATGACCATTGAGGGGATTCCAAAGGGGATTCTTTACCCCCTTAAGGCTGTGCCTTATTGGGAGAGGGGGGGGGGGGGTATTAACCCATTCTGAACGGGCACCCATTTTGGTGTCAGCATCATGTTATGCTTTAGCTATTTAAAAATAGCAGATCTACAAGCTCATACGAGCTTCGGAGCTTGTAGGTCTGCTATTTTTGAAAAATCGAAGAGCGACTGACATTTTTAGAATCTGATCTCAGGTCAGAATGGGTTCATCAGACCAGTGTGTGTCCGGCGGAAACCTTGTATGAATCTGATCTCAGGTCAGAATGGGTTAATTGCATAATGATGCAAGTGGTGGCCATGGAAGGGGAAAGGGGCAGACCGAAGCACAAAGAGACAATGGCTAAACACAAACAAATTGTTTTGTTGGGGATCTCTTAACACGGTGATTCAGCGCTCGGTTTATTGTGTTAATTCATACTGAATCAGAAGGGAAATAAACGCACCTCGACAAAGAAAACATTCGTGGCTGATGTGGGAAGTTCAGATGTTAAATTGTCAGGAGGATGGATATTATGTGTGACGTGTGAAATAAAGCTATTTATTACATGGCTTGGTTGATTCTGATTGGTGTGTTATTTCTTGATAACGACCGCTCCGCTCTATAACAGACCGATGCCTAGTCAAACCCTCGGAGCACCTGTTGTACAACAGGTGCTCCGAGGGTTTGATGTACTGCCGTTTCCAACATGACAGCCATGGAAACACAAACAAAAATTGAAAACATTTGAACGAGAAATAGACTAAGCAGTACCCAGAAAATGGATGAATATCTCATGTTGTTGTGTTTTAGGTAAATGTAATTTAATTTATGTATTAAGTAGCCTATATAGCCATGTAATAAGTGGGATAATATCTGCCTAGGTGGTCAATGTCGGGAGATAATTCACCGACAGAGGGTTTAAGCCATTCTGAACGGGCACCCATTTTGGTGTCAGCATCATGTTATGCTTTAGCTATTTAAAAATAGCAGATCTACAAGCTCATATCGCGCCACCGAGTGGCGCGATACGAGCTTGTAGGTCTGCTATTTTTGAAAAATCGAAGAGCGACTGACATTTTTAGAATCTGATCTCAGGTCAGAATGGGTTCATCAGGACCAGTGTGTGTCCGGCGGAAACCTCGTATGAATCTGATCTCAGGTCAGAATGGGTTAACCACCGACGCCAAGTGGAGGTGGTTAATCGCCCTGATTATCCCTTACATAGTGTAGCCGTCAGGCTCCACAACCATGGCTTGACCCCCACGTGCATGTTCACGCTCACGTCTGTTCTGTTCTCTGGGATTACAGTACATACTCCCGCCTGACTCTCACACTGTCTGATCCTCTGGATTACCGACTCTGGCTATAGTCTAGCACCCTTTGCACATGGACTACTATAGAACATGGGTTCCCAAAGTAGGGGTACTTTAGGGAGTTCCAGCTGGGGGGTACCTATATAGCTCAATTAGAGATAGTTAGGAACCAAATGGACCCTTATGGGTCTGTAACTCAGAGTGTACAAAATGTACATTTGTAATAGTTAAATTAACAGTGGTTTTACAATATAAATTGGGGTACCAGAGAAATGAATGCCATTAAATCGGGGGTCTGTATATAATAAGCATATTGCGTGTTTAACTGCAGGGGGTCCATGACATTATTATTATGTTTAGGAATCACTGCTAGAGCCGTAAAAATCCTCCCTTATCGGGCGGGGTCACTAACCCTTATCGGGGTCACTAACCATTATCGGGGTCACTGGCATACATTTTCAAGTGGGGCGTCCGTGGCCTAATAAATGTTGATTTGGGGGTCCTTGACACGAAAAAGTTTGGGAACAACTGTAGGCTACTAGAATGTGCACTATAGCCTATACAGAAGGCGCTGCGACGCGTTGTGAGCTTGTAAGCATGCAACTTATTGTAAAATGACTTATAGTGAATCTCTTGTCCACTAGTCCCTTCCTAACATTTTAGTTATTTGTTGACGAAACTTTCATTATATTTAGTCATAGTTTTAGTCACCATAGCATAGTTTTCATTTCGTTTCATCTCCACTGAAGTTAGTCGATGAACATTTTTCGTCTTAGTTTTAGTCGACAAAAACAACACTGATGGGAAGTCAACCCTTTCATGTACCTTAGGCAGCAGCATGGATAAGCAGGGTTGCTGCGCCAGGGACGTAGCTGACCATTTGGTTGCCCTGCTCGCAGGATATTCGGTTGCCCTGCTCGCAGTGCGTATTGCGCGTATAGGTAGCGACGGCACTGCGCAGACGGAAACGTCACAGCCAGAGTAAGCTAAGGGAGAGCAGAGCAGTCTTCAACATCCTGAAGAACATCTGCTCGTCCAAGGACACACAGCCATGGCAACTAAAGTTACAGCATGCAGGCTGGCTCTTCAATTCCAATGTGAAACCCACCCTTCCTCTACGGCTCAGAGACGTGACAAAGGGGCATTGTAAGAAGTTATACAGACCTTCAACAGCTGTCTGAAAATCAACTTTCAAAAGTCAAAGTCGTATAACTTTGATCAGAAAGAACGCTATATGAAATCACAGCATATATGTTACGACTGTAGGTATATGAATGAATATATGATGCAAGTCAGGCTCAATAGCATATCACGTCAATAGACATGTACATGTAACTTGAGTCAATACAGAGTACAGCCTATATGATGAAAATAAAAATATACTCCCAGTTACTCCCAATACAGGCTCACACAAATCTATATAAAGATCTATATAAGCTTAAATTGCATCATTTGGGTGAATTTCTGAATCAGCTTTCTTCCCCTCATGACACTGGCATAATATGTTTTTCATATTTGGACAAAGCATTAATGCTTGTTCTTCTCTTATCTTTGTCATTTAACGCATTCTGAACGGGCACCCCTTTTGGTGTTAGCATCATGTTATGCTTTAGCTATTGAAAAATAGCAGATCTACAAGCACCGAGTGGCGCGCTACGAGCTTGTAGGTCTGCTATTTTTTGAAAAATCGAAGAACGACTGACATTTTTAGAATCTGATCTCAGGTCAGAATGGGTTAATCAGACCAGTGTGTGTCCAGTGGAAACCTCGTATGAATCTGATCTCAGGTCAGAATGGGTTAAAGGCGGTTGGTGACCCCAACGACCAGTGGTGCAGGGAAAAAGTGCTCAAATGTTTTACTTAAAGTAAAAGTATCAATACTGCAATAGAGAAAAGTCATGATTTAGAAGACATTATTGTAGAATCTGGTCCTAAGCGTGCATCTCTTTACGTGGTTCCAGTGAAACGCCTCACTGTCAGGTGAACAGACGCGGTGTATCGGAGGAGACACGTGGTGGTTTTTGTGATTGCTTTGTGCATTCCCTCTGGAGACTCGTTAGTATATACTCTGTTGTACTGTATATGAGCTGGATTCCTCTAAGTCCTCCGATGGCCTTGGATGGGATACAGAGGGATCTTTGTCTGCTTGAATATAGTATCAATCCTGCAATAGAGAAATACTCTGTTACTTTAAGTAAAAGTCCGGAATTCAAAATGTACTTGAATTAACCCATTCTGACCTGAGATCAGATTCATACGAGGTTTCCGCCGGACAAACACTGGGTCTGATGAACCCATTCTGACCTGAGATCAGATTCTAAAAATGTCAGTCGCTCTTCGATTTTTCAAAAATAGCAGACCTACAAGCTCGTATCGCGCCACTCGGTGGCGCGATATGAGCTTGTAGATCTGCTATTTTTCAATAGCTAAAATGGGTGCCCGTTCAGAATGGGTTAAACAAAAAGGATTGTCATCGAAATGTAGTTAAAAAGTACTGAAAGTAAAAGTAGGCTATACTAATAATTATGTAGAATGTCCAATTTCAATATTTTAAAATGTATAAACCTCTTTTTGAAAACAGCAGATCTACAAGCTCACAATGCGTTAGCATCGTGACGCATTGTGAGCTTGTAGATTGGCTATTTTCAAATAGCCGAAATGTATATACTGTAGGACTGTGTAGTAGCCTATAATAATAATAATAATAATAATAATCAAAATATAGAAAGTAACTAAACATTTCAAACAAATGTGGAGTAAAAGTACAATTATTTGCCTCTGAGATGTAGTGTACTAAGTGAAGTATCTCAACATTGTATACTTAACTGTAGTACTTCAGTAAGTATAGGCTACTTGTAAATGTACTTTCCACCACTGCCAATATCATTACCACTGCCACCTTCTGTTCCAGCATGTGCATCAAATCTTGATCTATTTGTATGTGTAGAATGTAGTTATTTATCCGAAAGATTTGATTAGCCACATGCTCAGCAATTCATCCAGATGTTATTTTAGACTCGTTAGCGTTAGTTATCCAGTTTACAGTTTTGGGGGAAATTATGTTGACACACATCCTTGTGATGGGCACTCGAGTCGAGTGGTGCAGTACTAAATTAAATGTACAATAAAATTTAGGTATTTAGCAGAAGCTCTTAGTCCAGAGTATAGTAAGCAAGCACAAAAACATTGTAATACATCAAATACATAACAATTGTCATGAATGAATCATAAGCTAAGAACACAACAGTGGAATATGTATATAATGAAACTATGCGAAACTATGCTATATGTCTACATAAAATGCTACTTAAGTTACTTAAGTTGAGCCTATACACCTTTAGGTCATCAGGGCTACGTTAAGTGCTATGGGCTAAAATGGAGTCTGAAGAGGTGGGTTTTCAGACTACGGCGGAAGATTGGGAGTGAGTCTGCAGTTCTGATATGGGAAGTGCAAATTAGTGCGTTCCATAGTTTTGGAGCCAGAAGAGAGAAGCGTTTGGGACGTGTGGGGCGTTGTCAGTGTTTTTAGTGAAGGTAGGCCTATACACTTCCAGCCTCCCTGCGTTGGCTGATCTGAGCGTGCGGGAGGGTTTATATACTAAAGGGTCCGATCAGACTTGCGAGAAATGGGGGTGTTCCTCCAACACCACAGAGACTATAGGGGGCCTAGAGATTAGAATCCATCCACGTCCGTGTGTTCCACTATAGACAAATCCAGTTGCCGACGGAGAGGGAGATCTTTCTCTCAGTGCACTATTAGCCTGGGCAGCATTCCATTTTGTGTTTATGATCCGGTCGGGAGCGGATGCAGGTAACTTTCGTCATGTTGTAGTCAATGATTTGTAGTCACCTGGCCTTGTGGCTTCCTGCCTGATGACTACAAATCAGTGACTACAACATGACGTATTTAACCATCCGCTCCAGACCGGTTCACACCGCGATTTTGAAACACAGGCCAGGCTTTCCTCCGAGGTGTAAAGCCTGGTGACGCGAGGTTAGTGCACTATAGCTACAGGTCTGTGTCACCTCAGCGTTTAACCACTTTAACCATTATTTTAAACTTTAGGTGCCGCGCTACGAGCTTGTAGATCTGCCATTTTAGAAAAATAGCAAAAAAAATATTTTTAACTCATATTGCTTTGCTTTGGTGGTGGGGGTGGGATGTCCATGGAACAACATATTTTCAGATGGGGGTCGGTGGCCAATTACATTACATTTCTGGGGTCCTTGACAGATCTTGAGAACCACTGAATGATTTAGGTTTAGGGTTAGATTTAGAAGACATATTGTAGAATCTGGTCCTAAGAGGAATAGCGTGCACCTCTTTACGTGGTTCCAGTGAAACTCCTCACTGTCAGCTGAGGTGAAACGCCTTCAAGTCATGTGTATCAGAGGAGACACGTGGTGCTTGTATGTGATTTCCCAAGGACCAACTGAGTTAGCAGCCTAATGATCAGGGACTGGAATATGGAATAGGGGAATCGGACATTGGCATAACTAGCTTAAACTGAGAATAAGTGAATAAGTGAGAATAAAGAAGAATAAGTGCAATACGTGCACTTGTCCTCCTACGCAGTTCACTGGTCGATTGATGTCCATTAGCGCCCTTTGTGCCCTCACATGATGCGTTGCTTTGTGCATTCACTCTGGAGACTCATCATTAGTATACTCTGTTGTATATGAGCGGGATTCCTCTAAGTCCTCCGATGGCCTTGGATGGGATACAGAGGGATCTGTCTGCATGAATATAACATTTTCTCCTCTGTCTTGTTGTTAAATTATTGAACGAGATGCACTCTGGAAAACAGTCTCTGTGAGGTGCATCACAAACACAACTCGCTGGGTCCACATTTTCTCAACAAGAACACCATGCAAGCCAAAGAGATTAAATCAACTTGAGAAGAACAGTTCAATCCAACCTCCTAAGTGCACTTGAAGATGGCATGGCTCACCAATTATATTATTCTTTACACTACACTCCAGGGTGCTCACTTAATATGAAATATTCACAGGTGGCCTAGGCATAATCGTCTCAATATTTCCCTTAATTTAAATATAGTTATGGACGCGTGCTCATGTCGTGGAATTCCTCCCCGCTGGTGGAAGGACACAAACCACTCTGCCTGTCTGCAGAAGCAACAGATGGCCCTGGTGTTGGGGTTGCTAGGAAACTGGTAATCAAATACTTTAATTCAGATTGATTTGGGAATATGTGGTTTATTAAAAAAATAAAATTAAGTTTTATCATTCAGGCAAGATGACTGCTCTCTCCGTCTCATTATTGAAATGTTGATCTGCTCTCTGTTGTTGCAAATTAACAGAGAGAGAGAGAGAGAGGGGGGGGAATTAAAAAACTTCAGTGCACTGAGAGAGAGGGGGAGAGAGAGCGAGAGCGCAGCTGCAGCAAGTTGACTTAAAGGACAACTTTAGTTTTTTTCAACCAAGGTTCATGTTTTAGGTTGTTATTAGACAAAGTAAAATAAAAGGAAGTTGTGCGTTTGAATGTCGACTGAACTGGACTCAGTTGGAGAATCTGACCAGGGGAGGCGCTAAAGCATTTCAACTTCTTTGAAAAAAATGGAAGCGGCTGACTAAACAAGCTATGTAAACCCCATGATGTAAACGCTCGTTTAACCATTTGAACTTGCACGAGCGGGTGGGGCTTAGCACACTGTCTATTTGAGAGACAGCCAGCTCATTTTGCTATACCTAGGACCTACGTCGCGACCTAACGCTTTACGTTGCCGACCTACAAAGCATATAGGTCACGACCTAAAGCTTTAGGTCGTGACCTATGTGTTATACGTCGCGACCTAAAGCTTTACATCACAACCTATAACGCAGAGGTCGCGACCTAAAGCTATATGTCGCGATGTAGGCCGCAAAATGATCTCGCGCCTCCTGGTCTAGTCTTCCTAAACAAGATATCTCAATCAAACACAACTACGATTAGACCATGAGGTATTCAATGTTTGCAGAACAGTGGCTCCCGATTTGGGCATTGTCTGTGCACCAAGCGATGTTTATGGTCTTATAGTTGGAATCACTGCCGTCAACAGTTCTATCTGCCCTGAAAAGACAGCGTCCTGGAAAGAACCGTTGTCAATAATGTGGCCTAATCACGTTTCAGTCATGATCATAACATTGCAGTCCCCAAACCATTTACAAGTGTTTATCCACAGCTGTGAATGTGATATAGCCTATCCATTTTAGGCTCCAGAGACCGCACGTTTGCAAGGAAGAGGCTAGGCAGTGGAAGCCGGTCGGGGTAGAGTTTTGCTCTTGAATTTGACCCCACCCTTCTTTCCCCGTCTCTTGCAGTCTCTCTTCCGCCTTGTAGCTCTCGTAGGCGGTGGAGGTGTTTAGTCCTTGGCCGATGGCCAAAAGCTCTTGCAGAGTATGATAGCGCGGAAGAGTAGCATCAGGTTATAGGTATATTACTAGTTTGGATGCATTGGAGGGATGCCGAGCCTCGCGGGTGAAACGCGCCGCCACCATGACATTTTGATGATTTAGTGTTTTATTACGTATTAAGAGTTAGAAAGATTCATTTGCACAAATATTTAGTTGAACTATGTATACTATTATTGCCCAATTA
This sequence comes from Protomyctophum parallelum, assembly GCF_964188405.1. Taxonomy (NCBI): domain Eukaryota; kingdom Metazoa; phylum Chordata; class Actinopteri; order Myctophiformes; family Myctophidae; genus Protomyctophum; species Protomyctophum parallelum. The sequence goes on from NC_139709.1 coordinate 8,280,691, forward strand.
AGCGCTAATGTTGTAATTGTTGGGACTCAGTGAAAGTATATACACCACACCAGACAGTTATGCTTCTGCTGCTGGCCATGCAAAAGGGGGGCCCTATTTTCAAAATATAGTAAAAAAGGCAAAGAAGTTAGGGATAAGGACTGACGGAAATAGGGCCCTTAATCTTGTTGAGGGAGGGGACGGTGTTTTCATCCACACAGCAAACAACAAACTTTTATTTTTCTCTCTCTCTCTCTAAATAGAACACCAAAACATAGACTTGATACCTGGAGCCGCTTGCATCACACACACATGATCAGCATCCAAAAACTGTCACTTTAACCCCCATGGCCTCTCCTCCAGTGCCACTGGAGGAGAGGCCTCTCCTCCATGGCCTCTCCTCCAGTGCCACTTCCACTTGCACACAAGATATCTCTCAATCTAATGGGTGGGTTACAAGGAAACACAGGGCCCAAACAAAACAACAAATAACTACTTTCTACCATCCTGAAAAGTTCTACTTTCTATTCTACTATCATAAAAACAACTAGGGCTACTTTTGGGTTAGCAAAAAAAACTATTTGAAATGAAAAGGGAAGTGAGAATCACTAGATTAGATCGTCTGTTGAATGAACAACCTCAGCTATTTGGAGTGGAACTTCAACTTCTTAAACCCCCAAAACACTCGCCCCAAAACACATTCGTCCCCATTTTCGTTTTGCGGGCCGCTCGGTCACCCACATCAGTTCTTGCATTTGTTTTAGTGAGGTAAGGATAGGACTACGGTTAGGTTTAGGCTGCATAGTTTTACTGAGGTACGGTTACGTTAAGTTTAACACGAACACAACACCCCCATTTTGACATTTTAGGATCCATTTAAAGATTTTAATGTTTGTTTTTAAATCTTTAAATGGGTCAGCGCCAATTTATGTCTCTGAGCTACTAAATGTATATGTCCCTTCTAGATCACTGAGGTCAGCTGGCCAATTTCTGCTTGTCGTCCCTAAGACGAGGCTTAAGCAAAGAGGGCAACAGGCCTTCTCGGTTATTGCTCCAAAACTATGGAACCAGCTACCCAACCATGTCTGGCTGGCTCCAACATTATCCGCTTTTAAGACTCATGATCTTTCTTAAATCTTTTTATTATTTGGCTTTTAAACCCTGATTGATTGTGTATTTAATATTTATTTATATTGTATGTTTTCCTGTGTTGCATTGTGTTCATTTATTGTTATGCCTACTGTACAGCACTTTGGTCAACTGTTGTTTTTAAATGTGCTTTATAAAGTTGGATTGGATTGGAAGTTTAAGCATAGTTTTACTGAGGTTATACGCTTAACCAGGAATACCTTGTGGCGACCGTTCCGAGGTTGCGCCAGGTTTGACACGGGGTAAGCGTGTATGGGCCGAGCATTCTTGTATTCGCCTAATTTATGTTACCACACACACACACACACACACACACACACACACACACACACACACACACACACACACACCAGTGGAACAACAATGTTGCACTGTTGCTCCTGTTTACTCAGTCAGTGAGACATGCAGTCACAGTCAGAGCATCCCATCCCACCGGTAACACTCACAAATAGACCGCCAACAGAAGACAGAGGAGGAGAGAAGGAGCTAAAAGAAGAAAGCTATAGCATCAGCTTGGCTGGTGGTTTCGGAAAACAGCAGAGTGGGTGTGAAATCTTCTCTTTCATCTAAAAATAGACATTAAACAGTATTCCTCCGATCTGCCTCCGTTCTTTTTCTCATTTCCTGCTATAGCGAAAAGCAGACGGATGAATCACTTTGGAAGCTGGAGGGTAGGAGGAGGTATACTGTACTTGCACATGTATATGCATGCCTGTGCTGTGTGGTGCGCACACAGTACAGTACATGGCAGTGCTGTTACTTGAGTACATGTACTCAAGTAGGGGTGTGACAATATATCGATATGCGAAGCCTACGCGGCGAAACGCGTCGTGCAATAAAAAAAATGAGCAAAACATAACCTTGTCCTGACTGAGCGTCTCTGGAGTGTGCGGTCCATTTCTTTCACTGGGGAATTCTCTTTGGCCTGCATTTTACACCTTGCCTACCAGCACCTCCCCCACCTGGATGTGCACGAGAAGCGCATAATATAAATGCGCCTTTATCCAAGGCACTTTACATAGATTGTGCATTACATTCACCCATTCACACACTGATGGCAGCGGACACGTACCATGCAAGGCACCAACCAGCACATCGATCAGGAGCAATTAGGGGTTCAGTGTCTTGCTCAAGGACACTTCAACACTAACTCTGGGGGAGCCCGGGTTTGAACTGTCAACATTGCGGTTTCCATCTGGTCACTCTACCCCCCTGCTACCCTGAAGCTGACAGTCCTCTGAGAAGAGTTGTTTGTAACTGAGCTTTATAGTAGATCGGGTGTGGCCACCACCCAATCCACTGCTGGTGTCATAGGGCTCATCAGAGCCGGCCAATCTGTGGAGAGGAGCAATTTCAGCAGCCAACAGGCAGCTCTCCAGTATTCAGTCTCATGATTAGCCTGGTTACCAGACCGAATCAGCCGTTGGCAAAAATAAATTGCCTGCCAGCGGATTACGGTCTGGAGAGGCTCAATTGTACGCCCATTTCCTACACCAGAGAAATGGGGCGGCCAATCGGGACATGGTATGCAATATGGGCGGGCTTTGGTACAGTGACTTTCAATGCTTGAGACCTTTGACTGACAGTAGCTCTGACCAATTGCGTCAAAGAGAAAATGTTTCAACCCGCGCCCCTGGAAATGAAATCCAAGCTGAGCCTCCCCAGACTAATATCCCGCGGTCCGTGCGATATTAGTCTGGTTTATTAACCAGGCTATCTCATGATGGCACAGGTCTCCTCCACTCCTCATCAACTCTCCACCTCAGAAGACAGGAAACAACAGATAATACCAAATACAAACTGAACTACAAAAAGGGTGCAGTACGTAGTTCAGACAAGTCAATTGGTCCGGCAAATGACAACACACCTCATCTCCTAACCTAACCATAACCGCAAGCAAGGGAGCAGACATCCGCATGTCGACTAATGCCCTGTCTGAAATGCATCCAGCTCCCCTAAGAAAATACTAATTATGGCTGGCCGTAACAAAAAAATATATATATAATTTTATTTTCTCGTCTTCCAAATATCGTGAAAATATCCTTTCCCACATTTTCACTGATTTGGCCTCCTATTATTTAATTTTTTTGTGTGAAAAGTCATGATGAAATAATTAAGAAGAGTACCTCAATTTGCCCAATAGCTGCCCTACATGGAAACTTCAATATATTTTGATGAGAAATATTTTTTCGTGGGACACTGCCAGACTGGATTACCAGCCAAGGTGCCTGGACAGCTGAGCCACGGCCCATGCCAATAATACGTTTCTAATATATGATAATAGATGCATGGGATGTGATTTATCCACTTGTGAGAGCTGTAATACATCATACAAATCATCCCTGCATGTGTTCAATTATAACACCTAATCTAACTATGGTTAAGAGTCATCTTTATATTGCTGGAGTGGGAGTGTAATAAAAGCAATATATCTGAGCAAATTGGCCAGTCAGACCAACTCTAGTATGAAGTAGGTGATGAGACTAGACTCCCTTGTATCTGCTAGGGGTGTAACTGTATCAAAATATTGATTTTAATTTATATCGATATGTAAACAGCAACATTTTTTTTTAATCGTTTGACTTTGTATCGTATTGTTTTGCAATGGGAATAATCGGTATCAAATCATCTTGCAATGTAAATAATCAATACTAAGTATTTATGCATGCATTTATGCAAAAAAGAAAAAGATGGGTTTAATTACTTTTCCATTCCATACTCTACACTTGGTCTATCGATAAATGCATGTGTGTATGTCAAGGCGTGGGTTTGTCCATATAATACAATACTATTTGCCAGAGAATCACTGTTGTTTACTTATTTATATGCATAATTAATGATAAATCTTCCCCTTAAAAAAACCTGCACTATCCACAAGTTTCACACATATTTAATGTATTTGCTAAATAGTTACTGTATCGATTTCAAATCATTGAATCGTATCGTGTCGCCAAAATGAACCAATATCGTCTATGTTATCGTATCGTCAATGTATCGTTACACCCCTAGTATATCTGTTGTCATTAATAGTCAAGTTAATTTGCATATAGATACGGTGGCTGAAGAGCACCCTTTTCTGCTGACATTTTAAGTGTCAGAATGAACACGTCTCGGTGCTTGAGGGTGTTAATTGTGGGAAAATGTTTGCGTTTCAGCATGACTACGTTTGCATGGCAAACCATTTGACAACATCAAAGCCAGATGTCAAACATCGTGGTCCTCAGAGATGAGGCAAGACGTTGCCAACTCACTGCCGCGCCCCACAGGGTCTAAAACCATCAGCCTGATTCACACAGGCTACTAGCCCGTGAACATCATGTCAGGGTTCTCTACTGACACAACTGGAAAGTACAGTCTCACAGGTAGAAAAAAAGGGAAATGAAAGAGCCTTTCAAAATAGAGGGCACAATCTCTGCCTCTCTTTCCAAAATGACTTTTTGTGCCCAGGGTATACTCCAATAAATAGCTGGATTCAATAAGCTACTGTAGTAAAGTTTGGGACTCGAGAAAAGAAAAAAAGAACACCCACAAGGCTTCGAGGATGAAAGATCTTTTGTGAGCCTCACGGGGTGTCTGTCATTCTTCTCCTGACCTGATAATAAAACGCAATCTAATACAGTATAATAAAAAAATACAAAATAAAAAACACACTGCCACTTTGCAGAGACAGAAAGGTTATACTGCTACCGGGCATCTCTAGGCCCAGAGGCAAAGTGGCTGGAGATGATGTTGACTGGTTGAACAGAGAAATATGACCTCACACAGGGGAGTGTCAGGAGGCCGATATGACACCACAGTGGAGACTCACAGCGACTCCAGCACCAAGCAGAAGGTAGAGTTATGAGAATGGTAGATCCCCGGCATCGGCCAGCAGGAGGCCTGAATCCATTCAGTTCTGTAAGTTTCTCCCTTCTGAATGGGTGCAAAAGGCCACATATAATTCCTCCCTAAAGTCCAGCAGTGCAATTAATGCTTTTAATGGTGTCTATGGTATTTTTATTATTAGGGTGTATTATTTAGTGCAAAGCCCGATTTAGCCCCATTTATGCAAAGATTATTCTTTGCATAAATGAAAAGCGTTTTTGAGGCACTAAACAAATTGCGCAACTTTGCATCACACATTACACGTGGCGAAACATTACGTATTTTTTTAGGAATAATAGATCCGCCTCAAACTTGCTCAGCGTACAAAAGAGACCTTATAGCGATGAAAAGTTATCAAAAGGGCGTCACCACGGCGAAGTGTCACTCATCCTGCAATCTGCTTCTTGGATTGTACATGTCTTGAGTAGTACAAAGTAGTACAAAGTACAGGTCACTCAACTTGTTAGGGCTCTTCCATTGAGGAGCATGGATGTGCTCAGTAAGTTTCAGGCAATATGGCCGTTCGATTTTGAGATATATTCTGTGCACATTACAATTTTGACCTCAGTGTGGCCCCCAGAGGAAAGGCCAACGGCTTCATCTTCTGGGGAGCGAAGGTGCACGGCAAATTCAATGGCAATCAATATCTTGTTTGGGACCAAATAGTTGGATGGACTGATGGACCGTCTGCAGCAAAACATACAAGGGTTATAGGATTACTTTCAAATGTGTAACCTAGATTGCCTGTTAAAGTTGTAAACAGTATAAACAGAACAATCTCAGTAACTTGATCTCATTACTCCCACTTTCTTCTGGAGTAGGTGTAAACAATGCAATGCGTGATTAAATGAGAAAATAATTCACAACCATGAACAATTTAATAACCTTACTTACCTGGTGTCTGTGCCAGGTGTCTCTTGGGCAACCCCTACGGGTTCCATGTTACTAGGGCTCTCTTATTTAATACCCTTGAATAAATATTCTCTCATTTTAATAGCATTTAAATATGAATCCAAACATGTGCTTCTTCCAGGGCCATGACATGTCCTACACGAACGCATTTCAAGTAGAATGCAACGTGTGTGCATCAGTTGTCTTTTCTTCACTGAACTTCATATTAATACATGAATAAATAGACGTGACAAAGCATTGTGCTAGCAGGGGGTGGAATAACAGCAGATGGCACCAGTCATACCTCTTCAAAGGCAGATGAACAGTAGGGGAGCAGCATGGGGCTGACTAGGCTCTCCAGAGCACTGATTCACCGTTACATTCGTCAGAGCACTGGACAGACAAAGGCTTCGATATACAGTACAACAGTCCCAAAACCCTGGTGTTTTTCCAAGTAAAAAATCACCATTTGCCAAAATTCGAATAATTTGCATTTTGTCCTTTCAGCATAAGCATCACCCCCCCCCCCCGCCCGTTTTTTTGAGGGACGCTAGCCCCTCCTATACACAGGTTTAACGTTTTATTTTGTTGAATGTTTGTTTTGTAAACCCCATTGACAATGAAGGGAAAATGTACGTCATAATGTAACTCATTACGTCATATAATTGTCTCTTTATTGTTAATAGCGTTTAATGTTTGTGTTGGCACCGTTTGTTTTACATCACCAAATCCCCTCACTTCACACGGGTGTGATTTTTAACTTGTATGTTTCTCTGTCACAACCCCCCGGCCGTCGATTCCGATTTTTGTTCGTTTTGTTCGTTTTGTCATATAGCTTTCCTCTAGCTCCAGAGCTCATAACATTAGCTGCTGTTGCCACTCGCTCCGCGTCGCAGCGTTTCAGAGTATGGGTTCAGACTCCCATTGGCTTAGGACTCGGAGGCAGGCTCAGGCAGCCAATCATATAGGTCGCTACTAGAAGAACTATAGTGACTGTAAGTTTACACCTGGCAAAAAGCAATGCGTGTTGACTGAGGGAGGCGAGGAACTGATTGAAGACAGGTGTGAAGGATCCAAGTGAATTAGGAACACCTGCTCATGCATGCACGCACGCACGCACTCACGCACAGCTGTAGCTCACCCATAACTGAGTCACTGAGCCGGCCCGTTCTGAAACCCCCCCTGGCGCGACTCGTCATTCCAACTGACATAGAATATGCTGACGTGATCGTAAACTCCACTGGGGACCCTCATGACGGATAGCTAGGAGATGTTTAGCTGTATGCGTGTCTGCCCCCTTACAGAGTTATCAAAGACAAATCTAACATGCCTGCAGGAGGAACTTTACTTAACTTGTGGCATGACTATCGTACACTTAACTGCTGACGCTCATGCTAGCGTAAACCCCTATATGGCGGGCTTCCAAATCCTTTCCATGCCAATGACCTCCACATAGCCTATACCATCTCAATATTGCGGCCCTCCTACTGCAAAACAAGTAGCAAAAACTACAAAACTACAAAAAAAAAGCCATCTTATTAATATGCTCTGTTGATGAATTGCCCAGCAGTGTTGTTTCTGTCGACTGAAACCAAGATGACAAATGTTTTCGACTACCTTTTTTCACTGACGAAAACTAAATGGAAACTAGCATTGGCGTGCACAGACAGACACTAGGGGGTGCTAGAGCACGCCCTGCCCTTTTGGCAATGTGCTAAAAATAAAAGTTTAATTTATTTTCTTAATTTGTAGTGTGTGGACCATGCGGTGACATTGATCAAATCTTGATAAAAAACGCTTCTACTATATTATTTAGGTCCCCACAATCTAAAGCTATATGTTTCTATGTCAGTGGTTCTTCGATAAAAATAAATAAATAGCAGACCTACAAGCTCGTAGCGCGCCACTCGGTGGCGCGCTATGAGCTTGTAGATCTGCTATTTTTCAATAGCTAAAGCACCAAAATGGGTTCCCGCCCCAAAATGCGCTGCACAAGGTGCCCTCTTTTTCACTTGAGCACCTGCCCCTCTAAATGTCTGTGTGCACGCCACTGGAAACTAGCTAAATGAAAACTAGGCTATGATGACTAAAACTAAATATAAATATACTGACAATTTCGTCAACAAATAAAAACTAGAGTAAAATGTTAGGAAGGGACTAGTGGACAAGAGATCCACTATATAAGTCGTTAACGATTAGTTGCATGCTGAAAATAGACGATCTACAAGGCCCACCAAAATACATTTTGTTCGACTAAATCAACTGTCGATTTAGTCGACTAAAATCTTATCTTTAAGAGACTAGACTAACACTAACACTAAAACATCCCAGGTGACTAAAATGTGACTACAACTAAAACAATTCAAGAGACTATGACTAAAACTAAAATAGAAATGTCACCGTCACCTCCCTTGCTGGCCCTTAATTCCCACTAAAAGGCACTAGCTCTGCATGCGACCCAGACTAGGTCACCCTGCGGAAAGTACGTTTCTTTCCTGTGGGAATTTCCAAACCTAGCTCGTCTAGCCTGGTGCACACCCACCACTCTCCTCCCGACCACCTCCGCCATCTTCCTCTGTCTCTCCACCGGGTAATTGCAAGTGGCTTGGTGCATATAGTATACCTGCCCTTTTTGTTCCATTCCTAAGCCAATAATGCTGCTGCTCTGACAAAACTCATAAGCACAACTGATGATATTTCTAACAGGATACATCCGTTCTCAAATCTTCTATTAACGACTAGGTGTGCCGTCATGCCCATTTCAGCACGGCTGGAGAGCCTATTTCAACCAGTTGCTTGGTCAGAAGAACTACCTGTAGTATAGGCTAATGTAAATATTTCATTCCACTGTCTTTTTTCTCCTTTTTGGGGCGACTCCTCTGTGTACCACCAGGGAGGGGCTCAAGTACCACCAGTGGTACACGGACCAGTGTTTGGGAACCTCTGCTGTACTGCACCTTCCTGCCGTTTAATATGTCAGACTAAGAAAGTATTAGTTATTCTTATACTGGTGAATAGTTTGGGCAGGCTGCTGGAATGAAGAGCGATCCTTAAGGAAAAACATGAAGAATGAATCACTTAACTCTGAGGTGGTGTGAGATATAGCTTGTTAGGGTGCAAGTCCAAACTTTTACATTAGGGGGGCGTAAAGACTAAAGATCATCGGGTCACAAATTCAGTAGACATGCAGTTCAGTCTCAGGTTAACGTGAAGGAAGGTGCAGCAATTCCTTGGCAATCCAGCCAGTAGTTAGTCTACATATCTTGTTTAGGACCCGGTCGGTCGGTGACTGACTGACTGACTGACTGACTGACTCTCTCACACACACACACACACACACACACACACACACACACACACACACACACACACACACACACACACACACACACACACACACACACACACACACACACTTATATGCTCATCTAAAGAGGTCCTTTGTCTACCAGTCGACCTTGAGGCTTAATCAGGAGATGTAGTAGCCACAGGATAATCCAAGCGGTGGATATTGCTCTTTATGTATGTAAATTGTCTTGTTATTTGTGTTTTGTATATGTGTTTCTGCATACTTGGCTGCTGTGTCGCAAGACAAATTTCAGTGTGAACTGACAATAAAGTACTATATCATATCATATCATATCTTTTTGTTAACTATAGCAGGTCACAACAAAAACTGCCATGATGACCCCTGTGACCCCTGTGAGAAAACTCATTATCCACAGGACAGCAGCATGAGGATTTCACCTGTTTTCAAAACATTTGTCCTTTCCATGACACTATCTGGGTGTGTATGTGTGAACACATCATGATAATATACTTTATCACAACATAGATCTATCCATTATTCTGTTGCAACTTGTGCTGTGTACTACATCACTACACGTGCGAGTGTGTGCGCGTGCGTGCGTGCGTGTGCTCTTGTCTGCAGATTTCTGTCTGTACGCGCTGGCAGTGCAGGGTGTGGGCGTGTTAAGTCCCTGTATATTATTAATGGGAACCGGGGCGGCAAGTCGATAAAGTCCCCACCTACCCGTGTTCCCCCTGACATCCCACACACTGTCTCCCAGCCTTACTTTCCTCTGTGGCCGGCTATGCTAATCAGTGGGATCACATCACAAGTTCAACCTTAATCACAACGGGGGTGGCTCTGGGAACGCTGGGAAAGCACAGAGCCGGGAGATTGCATGAACCGATCTCTCTCTCCCCACCCAGTGCTTCTTCTTTTCATCTCAGACCCACCGCCCCCGGCACCACCACCATACTGTAACAAACACACCAACACATCACGCAATGTAAAGGCTCTCCTTTGGCCATCAGCCAATGTAGGCCTATATAGGATCCACCTTCCACCTTGTTTGTAATGGATATAATGCAAATATATGGTGTTTGACTGGCATGTGTCAACATGAAAGTGACAGATGATGATGCAAGCTGGAGTAGGGCCTATATTTGAGGAGTTTGCTCCGGGTCAATAACATTAGCACAACTGAACAACCCACGCTATCTTATGCATTCGCTTAAGGCAATTAAGGCAATTGCTTGTAAGACTCAGCCTTCCAGTTGTTTTTTAATGATGGGTGCACTGCATGGTGTTGTGGCTGTTTGCTATGTGTGCCACGCGTGTTCACATGCTTGCATGGGAATCGATTTGTTGTGCGTGCTGGAGCGACATGCACCGCCATGCGAGCAACGCGGTGTCCTGCACACGTATGGGCTATATACTGTCAGCCAAGGATCCGTGCAGCTGCTGCCATCCCGTAACGCTTTGGGGGGCACAGTGATGTGCGTGCAGCACACATCCCACTCGCTCCGTTCCCTTCCCTAGATATACAGAGACCTTACCAACTCTTTATGATGACTCAGACCTTGACAGCAAGCTGTAATCCTACAGGACAAGCTGATAGGAGAGAGAGAGGAGAGAGGAGAAAGGAGAGAGAGGAGAAGAGCTGGAAGGATTTATGGGATGGAGGAGTATCTAAACTAATAAACATTGTGCTGTACTTCAGGAGAATGCGAATGAAGATTTACCAGAATCTGATCTTAACCAATAATGACTCCGAACCTCCTGATGTATGCAAAACTGAGATGGAAGATAATGAAAGATTAATGAGTAAAATCGCCTCCTATGAATATTTGAGAAGGGGAAGTCTGTTTAATACATGATCACCCCATGGATGTGTTCCCATACACACACGCCAGAACCTGATTTGCATAGTGGGGCTTTATTAGGTTTTCAAGGGGATGGCATTTTCATAACCGTATAGCCTCCAATAACAATATGCTTATTTCATACACTATAGTATGCATATAATATAAGATGTTTTTATCATCTTATATTATGGATTTTCACGAGGACATATATGTTCAGGTTTTAGAACAAATCGGCTGGTATCCTGCAGACAAACGTTTTGTAAATCAAACAGTGCCATAAGGTTCTCACTTGCAAGGTACCAACATGGGAGTCACGGCCCAATCCTAATAACAAAGCCATCTCTTCCAACGGCATATGGTCTCCTCTCACCCTTATTCCGCTATGCATAACTAACAGCCCGATCATTTGACCATTTGCATCCCAAATGACGCCGTGTTCATCGATTACCTCGGCTTCGAGGGCCACACTTGACATGGCGTCACTCCGCTGGCTCCTTATTCCTCCTAACCGGTTTTGTGCACTGACGCATGGACGTAGGATCAATGGATTAGTTTCTATGGGAGGCGCGTTCTCGGGGGCTGAGAGCGTGCCGGTACATGCAAAGAGTGGGATTACGGAGAGAGAGAGAGAGGGAGAGTCTGGGGCTCTCCTCCGGGTCCGACAGGCGGCCCGTCTCCCCGGATCAACGCGCTGACGGATGGAGAGAGCAGGAACACTGCTGGAGCCTGAGGCTTGGCCGGCACCAACTCAATCACACAGAGTCAACATTGCACGCACGCGCACACACACACACACACACACACACACACACACACACACACACACACACACACACACACACACACACACACACACACACACACACACACACACACACACACACACACACACACACACACACACACACACACACACACACACACACACACACACACACACACACACACACACACACACACACACAGGCATCAGGGTTATTACGAATAAAACCCTTCCTTCCATTAACTTAATACAGGTGTGTGTGTGTGTGTGTGTGTGTGCGCGCATGTGTGTGTGCGCGCGCGTGTGTGTGTGTGCGTTTGCGCGCGTGCGCATGTGTGTGTGTGTGTGTGTGCATGCACATGACTGTACATGTGAATATGTGGTTGTAAAATCGCTTTTCTATTTAATTTAGTCATTAAACTGAAATAAAAATCATGTGATGCTATCATATTATAGTTCCCCCTTTGCGTTCTCACCTCCACAATCTCTATCAAACAGAACCTCAAAATAATGACAGGCTCGCATTTGTCATTTTTCAATCACAGAGCCTTTCCAGAAGTCAGATTATATGGAATAGCTCTCTCACATACATGGGGGGGGGGGGGGGGTCATTCAATGCAAGTTGATGGTTAAATTTGTCACTTGTCTCCGCCAAGAACACGGAGGAGGTGTTGTTTTGGTTTTGGTTTTTCCCACCAGGAAATATATTTACAGCATCAAAGCATGTTGCATTTTCCACGGCCTTGCTGCACTAGGGGAAACCCGCAGCTGTGATTTTGATGAATGGTGGTAATGAATGTGCAAAACCTCCGGGGAGACGGGATGAAAATAACATTAAACAATATTCTGTGTTATCCGCACATGTGACCAGGAGAGCGAGAGAGTAGAGAGAGAGAGAGAGAGACACACACACGCACGCACACAGTCGCACGCACACACAAATGCACAAGGATATGCAAATGTAAATATGCAGCCGCCTATAGGCGGATTCTTCATACACCCACGCACACCCTATACCTCATCGCCCCCGCATCACCCCACACACACACACCTTTGTGGTTCCCATGTTTCATCACTACCATGGAGGGCTGTGAGAGAACTGGAGAGAAGCAGGCACCCCCCCCCCCCCCCCCCCCATAGCGTGTGGTGTTGGGGGGACTTCCGCGTGTGTCTGTCCTCATGGCTGGGTGTGAATAATGCAGCAGTGCGGGGTTTCCTCCCTGACAGGCTGACTGGCTGAAAAGCAGCTGGGAGAGACCACAGGAGACCATGGTGTGCTGCTGGGAAGTATAACAATGTCTTTGCCCAAGTACAGCGCCGTACTCGAGTAAAATGTTGAGGTATACTTTCTCAGATTTCAGATTTTCAATAATTGACACTAGTTAACACTATTAATCGGCAAACGCATCGGTATCGGCTGATTCTAGTTGTTTTTAGATTAATCGGTTCCGTATAGATGGCCATATATAGAGCATGTCGCGAGGCGTGACAGACTGACGTCCATACATGGTGGTGGCGTGAAAGACTGACTGAATAATGGACTGACTGAAAGGCTTTGCAGGTTTTCATAGTAATCTGCGACATACAGTCGCAACATAGTTGTGGTATTGCTTATACTTAAGTAAAACTAACAATAACAACAGAGTACTTATATATTCCACTGCAGAAGACTGAACTGCCAGCCCAGAAAACAGACAGACAGAGAGAGAGCTAGACTGAGTTCCCAACCACCAACAGACAGACAGAGAGAGAGCTGGACTGAATTCCCAACCCAGAAGACAGACAGAGAGAGAGCTAGACTGAATTCCCAACCACCAACAGACAGACAGACAGAGAGAGAGCTAGACTGAATTCCCAACCACCAACAGACAGACAGACAGAGAGAGAGCTAGACTGAATTCCCAACCACCAACAGACAGACAGACAGCACAGTGGTTTTCAACCCTTTTCATATCAAGGGCCATTATTTATTGTTGGGTATTTGAGCCACGTACTGTACCACCATTTGATGAGATTTAGGTTCTCAGACCAAAAACGTAGAATATGTTGTTGTCCACAATTCCATGCTGTATTGATGTTGGTAGGTACCATAAAAGGAGAGATAACAGGCAAATGTTGAATTGTGTAGACGTCTTACTTAAATTAAGTAATGCAAATGTTTAACAATAATGTAACTCTAGAGAGCGTGAAATGAATCATTTTACGCTCTCTAGAGTTAAAGATCTATATAAGGGCCCAATTACCAACTCCATCATTTAGCTGGGGACCACCTGGAACCCCCTCAAGGCCCACTGGTGGTCCCCGGAGGTATAGAGAAAGAGAGATGGAGTAGGGAATAGGGATACATAGAAGCATGAAAGATTATTGGATGTGCACTTGCATGCATTGGAGTACAATATATATCTCGGTGCGTGCTTGCGTGCGTGCATGATTGTGTGCGTGCACTGCAGAGGGGTTACCTCTGCTAGGCAGGCACACCCTTGATATTCAATAAATAATATATAGTGAATATCAAGGGTGCCTGTCAGTAGCACTGCATGGCAACCCACTGGCACTGCGTGCTAGACTGCAGATGCACACGCATGCATGCACGCACGCACACACACACACACACACACACTGGTGCACCAGCGAATGCCGGATGATAATTGATGGATACAACACTCATTGCCTTATTTATATATAATTCTTATATAAGAATGAAGCACTTTTCTTTAATTTTCTCTGGAGTTGTTAACCCAAATAGACTTTCAAGCACCAAACTGAATGTGTCCATATTTGTATATTATTTTTGTATTAATTCTTTTTTGGTATATGTGTATAACTGTGTCCTTTGTTCCACAACGTGCCTGAGCTGAGCTGTCTGTTTTTGTTTGTTTGTTTTGTTTTTCTTGTCTTGTCTTTGTCATTGTCATAAAATGTAAGCTTCACTGATTTGACTGAAATGAGAATCGATTTTATTGTCACATCACTGGCTATAAGCAAGGTGTTAAGAAGTGGGTGATGTTTGTTTGTGCATACAGTATCTCCTAGGGCTGTCACGATTAGACATTTAAGTTGACTATTGTCCCCAGGGGGTCCCTCTACTGTACTGTCACTGTACTGTACTGTCACACCCGAAATCATATAATGTGTGTGCGCGCAACAGTGACACTTGGTGGTGAAAACCAACCAAATGCTATTTCCGTGCTCAGACACAGCCAGCCTTCCAGCCAGGGACACACATAGCTGTCTATATAGCGGTTGCACCACTCAAAAAGAAATGAACAAAATGGTAAAAACCTCCCACTGGTGTGACAGACACGCCTGCACCAACTGGAGCAGCAGTATGGGGAGATATTTCAGCACCGTGGACAGTTTGTTTTTGGTAAACTGCCAGAGGTGTGTTTCTAGGTAGACACCTCTTCCGGCTCTGGGGCGTCTGTATCTCAACATGGAGGCAACGGGAGGCGATGGCGATGCGCGATTGCATTCTTGGCAGGCTTTCCCGAGGTTTCTTGCGAAGCATAGCGGAATACAAAACGGAAGAACGGAAGGGGACATTCGGTAGGCCAATCTGAGGCGGGACCCCCTCTTTACCAGCAGCACTTTGCCTTTGCCTTCAAGATTCCGCTTGACTTCCTCCTCCCGTTGGAGACAACAGGTCTCTCCAACGAAAGTGCAGCGACCAATGAGGCATCTATATTTTTTTAATATCTCTCTCAAAGTCACGGAGGTCCTTAACCCATTCTGACGTGAGATCAGATTCTAAAAATGTCTATTACATCCTGACAGTTTCATTATTAACCCATTCTGACCTGAGATCAGATTCTAAAAATGTCAGTCGTTCCTCGATTTTTCAAAAATAGCAGACCTACAAGCTCGTAGCGCGCCACTCGGTGGCGTGCTATGAGCTTGTAGATCTGCTATTTTTCAATATAGCTAAAGCATAACATGATGCTAACACCAAAATGGGTTCCCGTTCAGAATGGGTTAAAGTTAAAATGTTTGAGAACCTCTGGCCTGACAGTCAGTCTCACTTTTGCATATCATTAAAAACATCATAGCATTTCCTGAAGACTAAATCGATCTAAGCCCCTAATTAAAATGTTTCGACATACATGCCTCTAGGTGTTACAGCATCATTAATTTTAACTAGCACCGATACATTCACTTATACATTTGCCCTTGACAGGCCCTTTGCTTCAGGCCATCATGGCAAAGCTTGCAACAAATCACACAACTTGAACCACTGAAATAAGCAGCTGTATGTACAGTACACTTACGATTTGGGAATGGTACAGTAAATGATGCAGCACCTTTATCCAACACGCTTTACAATATGCAATACATAATTAACGCATCCATTGCGAAGGCAACCATGCAAGGTCCCAGCCTGCTTATAGAGCACCACAGTCTGACGTCAATATCAGCCAAAGGGCGCCAATTCAACCGGTTCGTGTATTAATTCTATTATAATCTTCATCATCATCTTTCGACAATGACACTGGCTTATGTCAAAACCACATTCATGAGCCTCACTTCGAGCATTAAGCTTGCAAATGCACAATTGATCAAGATCAAAATGGACTAGTTGAGGGGGCGATGATTGAGGGCGATAATCTTTTCTGAGACATCTTCTCCCAACATGGAACTGGAAATCACCCAAGCAGAACAGATCCCTCTGTTTTATGTCTGTCAGGATGGTGGAGAAATAAACCAACACATCCAGCAGAGTAGGGTTTTCTTTAAGATGAAATATAGCTGGCAGAAACCAAAGGAAATGAATGGTTATCACGTGTTTGTGTTCGATTAACTGTTTACCTCCCGAGGGAAGTCATATTCACGGTCATGCACGTTGGAGGCAACATAAACTAAACACACGACCGCTGACCGGGTGGGTCTTGCCCGTCCTTTTTATCATGAATTCTATTTTGTTTATTTTGTTCTCATATTTTCATTACAATACAATATTATATTGTGATTGTAATACTGTTGTTGCACAGTCATGCCTCATGCACCAACATTTCTCTGCTTGTATGCATTCTCTGAGACATCCCAAGAAGTCTTGGAACGTCTCAGTGTCGGTTGACTGAAGGGGGGGGGGGGGGGGGGGGGGGGGGATACGGCACATGTTTACTAATCTCTCAAGACAGATTCAGAGCTCCGTAGCTGAATCTGTCCGCAACTGAGGTTACACACACACACACACACACACACACACACACACACACACACACACACACACACACACACACACACACACACACACACACACACACACACACACACACACACACACACACACACACACACACACACACACACACACACACACACACAGAGCGAGAGAGCAGTCTGATTCATCCCTCTCTTGACAGCTGTGTTGTGATCCATCCTAACCTGAAGATCTGCTGCTGAAATATCAAAGGCTCATCTATGACGGCAGCTAATCTGTAAACAAACATACAGGGGAGGATATGTTCTGTCTTGGGCTCACCGGCTCAGACTGCTGTGTCAGAGAGCAGAGAACAAAACATTTGGCGCCAAGAAAGAAAGAACGAACGTAAGCACTAAGCAGGTCAGCAAGTGGGCTTTATTCCTTTTTTTATTTCATAAAACTTAAAATTTAAATTTTGTTATTTACCTCTATCCCGTCCATAGTCTCCCCACACAAGACAACTCTCCCCACACACTAGGCTGTTGCACAAAACCATATTCATATACCGGTATTTTTGGCAAACACTTCGTTATTATTAATTATTCAGCCACACAATGCTATTCATGGAAGAAAATGTTCTGCCTTCAAATATGCATGATGTGTCTAAATGATTTGATGTCTCCTTACGTCTGCTTTGAGTGGCGGCACCGTCATCCAGGAGTAGTTCACAACGGCTGCGACGAAAACAATTAGGATAAGACAAAAAGGAAAGGAAAGGTACTATGTTTACCCAGGGTAACTGGACTAAGGAAAGGAAAGGTACTATGTTTACCCAGGGTAACTGGACTAAGGAAAGGAAAGGTACTATGTTTACCCAGGGTAACTGGACTAAGGAAAGGAAAGGTACTATGTTTACCCAGGGTAACTGGACTAAGCTCAAGAACTTGTTTACAGCCAGGCCCTGCTCATAGAACATTTCATGGACATGCCGGTCCGGGGATACGAACTAGCGAGCGACCTTCCGATATCAAGACGGCTCCGCAAACCGTTCGGCCACCGCTGCCTCTACAAGACTGCTGCCTGGCCCATATACCCCTACATCAATTGCCTGAGTCCCCATATGTGGTAATGGAACTATGACGCTATGTCACGGAGACCATTCTAAAAAGTTTTAATTCACACGGTGAACCCTCTCTGAGCCACGGAAGGATAACTTTCCAGGTCAGATTTGACACACATTTAACACTCTCTGAGTTAAATTTACATGCAATATTTCACTGTTTACTGAGGTTCACTGGTTCAGAAAGACACCTTTAAAGTGGGCTGTGTGAAAGGGTATGGTACGAAGAGTTGGAGTTATAGTTAATGCAGGGTTCTGTTAAGGGATAGCAGCAGACCTACATTGTCTTAGCACCTTGTCAAGTCTTGTTACCATCCCTGTCTCCAAACAGCTCTCATGTGTGCACTTAATGGCAATTTCAGCAGCCAAAGCAGCCTAGAAATGAACTTGCATGGACCCCGAAAAGACTTCAGGGTTGTGTTTTGCACTTTCTACTTAATCTCTCTCTCTCGAGTTCTACGGAGGCCAATAAATTATATTTCTCCCTCCTTTAGAAAAATAATAAACCACCCTGCGTGCTAGCTATAGCAGCACCCTTGAGACTGTTCAGTCTAACAATAATTGTTAGCCATTAGCTACCCAACATTCACTCAGGACGAGTCAGGAGTGTTGCCAAGAACGACCATGAAGAGTTGAGGGGTTTGGTTATTGTGTTGCTCTAGTCTAGACAGAGGTTTATTGATTTGAAACCATGATCTTTCCATATTCCTTCCACACATTAGGGAACATTAGCCAAAAATAGCCTACAAGCTCACAACACGCCACAACGTGACACATTGTGAGCCTGTAGATCAAATAAGATTTGATTTGAGTACTCGTCATATGCAATCTACACATGTCTGTGTGCATCGGAATTTGAACCTGAAATCTGTAATCCACGTAATCCTGGATTTTAAATCACACAAAAGGGAAAAAAGTCCACGGATCAAAAATGCTAAAACTATTGCATCCTGAAACCTTTTCATGGTAAAGGATCCCCACATTGATATCAACTGGACACACACTGGTCTGATGAACCCATTCTGACCTGAGATCAGATTCTAAAAAATGTCAGTCGTTCTTCGATAAAAAAAAAAATAGCAGACCTACAAGCTCGTATCGCGCCACTCGGTGGCGCGATATGAGCTTGTAGATCTGCTATTTTTAAATAGCTAAAGCATAACATGATGCCGACACCAAAATGGGTGCCCGGTCAGAATGGGTTAAAGTTTAACCCATTCTGACCGGGCACCCATTTTGGTGTGAGCTAATAGCGTCACGATCAGTTTAACCGTTAAACTGATCGTGACGCTATTAGCTCATTTTGCTGGGCACCCACCGGACCCCCCTCCCCCCACCTCAATACCTACAATGTACCTGAATGGGCATGCAGGATTCTAGGGGCCGGATCCCCCTCCCCCCACCTCAATACCTACAATGTACCTGAATGGGCATGCAGGATTCTAGGGGCCGGATCCCCCTCCCCCCACCTCAATACCTACAATGTACCTGAATGGGCATGCAGGATTCTAGGGGCCGGATCCCCCTCCCCCCACCTCAATACCTACAATGTACCTGAATGGGCATGCAGGATTCTAGGGGCCGGATCCCCCTCCCCCCACCTCAATACCTACAATGTACCTGAATGGGCATGCAGGATTCTAGGGGCCGGATCCCCCTCCCCCCACCTCAATACCTACAATGTACCTGAATGGGCATGCAGGATTCTAGGGGCCGGATCCCCCTCCCCCCACCTCAATACCTACAATGTACCTGAATGGGCATGCAGGATTCTAGGGGCCGGATCCCCCTCCCCCCACCTCAATACCTACAATGTACCTGAATGGGCATGCAGGATTCTAGGGGCCGGATCCCCCTCCCCCCCACCTCAATACCTACAATGTACCTGAATGGGCATGCAGGATTCTAGGGGCCGGATCCCCCTCCCCCCACCTCAATACCTACAATGTACCTGAATGGGCATGCAGGATTCTAGGGGCCGGATCCCCCTCCCCCCACCTCAATACCTACAATGTACCTGAATGGGCATGCAGGATTCTAGGGGCCGGATCCCCCTCCCCCCACCTCAATACCTACAATGTACCTGAATGGGCATGCAGGATTCTAGGGGCCGGATCCCCCTCCCCCCCACCTCAATACCTACAATGTACCTGAATGGGCATGCAGGATTCTAGGGGCCGGATCCCCCCTCCCCCCACCTCAATACCTACAATGTACCTGAATGGGCATGCAGGATTCTAGGGGCCGGATCCCCCTCCCCCCACCTCAATACCTACAATGTACCTGAATGGGCATGCAGGATTCTAGGGGCCGGATCCCCCTCCCCCCACCTCAATACCTACAATGTACCTGAATGGGCATGCAGGATTCTAGGGGCCGGATCCCCCTCCCCCCACCTCAATACCTACAATGTACCTGAATGGGCATGCAGGATTCTAGGGGCCGGATCCCCCTCCCCCCACCTCAATACCTACAATGTACCTGAATGGGCATGCAGGATTCTAGGGGCCGGATCCCCCTCCCCCCACCTCAATACCTACAATGTACCTGAATGGGCATGCAGGATTCTAGGGGCCGGACCCCCCTCCCCCCACCTCAATACCTACAATGTACCTGAATGGGCATGCAGGATTCTAGGGGCCGGACCCCCCTCCCCCCACCTCAATACCTACAATGTACCTGAATGGGCATGCAGGATTCTAGGGGCCGGATCCCCCTCCCCCCACCTCAATACCTACAATGTACCTGAATGGGCATGCAGGATTCTAGGGGCCGGATCCCCCTCCCCCCACCTCAATACCTACAATGTACCTGAATGGGCATGCAGGATTCTAGGGGCCGGATCCCCCTCCCCCCACCTCAATACCTACAATGTACCTGAATGGGCATGCAGGATTCTAGGGGCCGGATCCCCCTCCCCCCACCTCAATACCTACAATGTACCTGAATGGGCATGCAGGATTCTAGGGGCCGGATCCCCCTCCCCCCACCTCAATACCTACAATGTACCTGAATGGGCATGCAGGATTCTAGGGGCCGGATCCCCCTCCCCCCACCTCAATACCTACAATGTACCTGAATGGGCATGCAGGATTCTAGGGGCCGGATCCCCCTCCCCCCACCTCAATACCTACAATGTACCTGAATGGGCATGCAGGATTCTAGGGGCCGGATCCCCCTCCCCCCACCTCAATACCTACAATGTACCTGAATGGGCATGCAGGATTCTAGGGGCCGGATCCCCCTCCCCCCACCTCAATACCTACAATGTACCTGAATGGGCATGCAGGATTCTAGGGGCCGGATCCCCCTCCCCCCACCTCAATACCTACAATGTACCTGAATGGGCATGCAGGATTCTAGGGGCCGGATCCCCCTCCCCCCACCTCAATACCTACAATGTACCTGAATGGGCATGCAGGATTCTAGGGGCCGGATCCCCCTCCCCCCACCTCAATACCTACAATGTACCTGAATGGGCATGCAGGATTCTAGGGGCCGGATCCCCCTCCCCCCACCTCAATACCTACAATGTACCTGAATGGGCATGCAGGATTCTAGGGGCCGGATCCCCCTCCCCCCACCTCAATACCTACAATGTACCTGAATGGGCATGCAGGATTCTAGGGGCCGGATCCCCCTCCCCCCACCTCAATACCTACAATGTACCTGAATGGGCATGCAGGATTCTAGGGGCCGGATCCCCCTCCCCCCACCTCAATACCTACAATGTACCTGAATGGGCATGCAGGATTCTAGGGGCCGGATCCCCCTCCCCCCACCTCAATACCTACAATGTACCTGAATGGGCATGCAGGATTCTAGGGGCCGGATCCCCCTCCCCCCACCTCAATACCTACAATGTACCTGAATGGGCATGCAGGATTCTAGGGGCCGGATCCCCCTCCCCCCACCTCAATACCTACAATGTACCTGAATGGGCATGCAGGATTCTAGGGGCCGGATCCCCCTCCCCCCACCTCAATACCTACAATGTACCTGAATGGGCATGCAGGATTCTAGGGGCCGGATCCCCCTCCCCCCACCTCAATACCTACAATGTACCTGAATGGGCATGCAGGATTCTAGGGGCCGGATCCCCCTCCCCCCACCTCAATACCTACAATGTACCTGAATGGGCATGCAGGATTCTAGGGGCCGGATCCCCCTCCCCCCACCTCAATACCTACAATGTACCTGAATGGGCATGCAGGATTCTAGGGGCCGGATCCCCCTCCCCCCACCTCAATACCTACAATGTACCTGAATGGGCATGCAGGATTCTAGGGGCCGGATCCCCCTCCCCCCACCTCAATACCTACAATGTACCTGAATGGGCATGCAGGATTCTAGGGGCCGGATCCCCCTCCCCCCACCTCAATACCTACAATGTACCTGAATGGGCATGCAGGATTCTAGGGGCCGGATCCCCCTCCCCCCACCTCAATACCTACAATGTACCTGAATGGGCATGCAGGATTCTAGGGGCCGGATCCCCCTCCCCCCACCTCAATACCTACAATGTACCTGAATGGGCATGCAGGATTCTAGGGGCCGGATCCCCCTCCCCCCACCTCAATACCTACAATGTACCTGAATGGGCATGCAGGATTCTAGGGGCCGGATCCCCCTCCCCCCACCTCAATACCTACAATGTACCTGAATGGGCATGCAGGATTCTAGGGGCCGGATCCCCCTCCCCCCACCTCAATACCTACAATGTACCTGAATGGGCATGCAGGATTCTAGGGGCCGGATCCCCCTCCCCCCACCTCAATACCTACAATGTACCTGAATGGGCATGCAGGATTCTAGGGGCCGGATCCCCCTCCCCCCACCTCAATACCTACAATGTACCTGAATGGGCATGCAGGATTCTAGGGGCCGGATCCCCCTCCCCCCACCTCAATACCTACAATGTACCTGAATGGGCATGCAGGATTCTAGGGGCCGGATCCCCCTCCCCCCACCTCAATACCTACAATGTACCTGAATGGGCATGCAGGATTCTAGGGGCCGGATCCCCCTCCCCCCACCTCAATACCTACAATGTACCTGAATGGGCATGCAGGATTCTAGGGGCCGGATCCCCCTCCCCCCACCTCAATACCTACAATGTACCTGAATGGGCATGCAGGATTCTAGGGGCCGGATCCCCCTCCCCCCACCTCAATACCTACAATGTACCTGAATGGGCATGCAGGATTCTAGGGGCCGGATCCCCCTCCCCCCACCTCAATACCTACAATGTACCTGAATGGGCATGCAGGATTCTAGGGGCCGGATCCCCCTCCCCCCACCTCAATACCTACAATGTACCTGAATGGGCATGCAGGATTCTAGGGGCCGGATCCCCCTCCCCCCACCTCAATACCTACAATGTACCTGAATGGGCATGCAGGATTCTAGGGGCCGGATCCCCCTCCCCCCACCTCAATACCTACAATGTACCTGAATGGGCATGCAGGATTCTAGGGGCCGGATCCCCCTCCCCCCACCTCAATACCTACAATGTACCTGAATGGGCATGCAGGATTCTAGGGGCCGGATCCCCCTCCCCCCACCTCAATACCTACAATGTACCTGAATGGGCATGCAGGATTCTAGGGGCCGGATCCCCCTCCCCCCACCTCAATACCTACAATGTACCTGAATGGGCATGCAGGATTCTAGGGGCCGGATCCCCCTCCCCCCACCTCAATACCTACAATGTACCTGAATGGGCATGCAGGATTCTAGGGGCCGGATCCCCCTCCCCCCACCTCAATACCTACAATGTACCTGAATGGGCATGCAGGATTCTAGGGGCCGGATCCCCCTCCCCCCACCTCAATACCTACAATGTACCTGAATGGGCATGCAGGATTCTAGGGGCCGGATCCCCCTCCCCCCACCTCAATACCTACAATGTACCTGAATGGGCATGCAGGATTCTAGGGGCCGGATCCCCCTCCCCCCACCTCAATACCTACAATGTACCTGAATGGGCATGCAGGATTCTAGGGGCCGGATCCCCCTCCCCCCACCTCAATACCTACAATGTACCTGAATGGGCATGCAGGATTCTAGGGGCCGGATCCCCCTCCCCCCACCTCAATACCTACAATGTACCTGAATGGGCATGCAGGATTCTAGGGGCCGGATCCCCCTCCCCCCACCTCAATACCTACAATGTACCTGAATGGGCATGCAGGATTCTAGGGGCCGGATCCCCCTCCCCCCACCTCAATACCTACAATGTACCTGAATGGGCATGCAGGATTCTAGGGGCCGGATCCCCCTCCCCCCACCTCAATACCTACAATGTACCTGAATGGGCATGCAGGATTCTAGGGGCCGGATCCCCCTCCCCCCACCTCAATACCTACAATGTACCTGAATGGGCATGCAGGATTCTAGGGGCCGGATCCCCCTCCCCCCACCTCAATACCTACAATGTACCTGAATGGGCATGCAGGATTCTAGGGGCCGGATCCCCCTCCCCCCACCTCAATACCTACAATGTACCTGAATGGGCATGCAGGATTCTAGGGGCCGGATCCCCCTCCCCCCACCTCAATACCTACAATGTACCTGAATGGGCATGCAGGATTCTAGGGGCCGGATCCCCCTCCCCCCACCTCAATACCTACAATGTACCTGAATGGGCATGCAGGATTCTAGGGGCCGGATCCCCCTCCCCCCACCTCAATACCTACAATGTACCTGAATGGGCATGCAGGATTCTAGGGGCCGGATCCCCCTCCCCCCACCTCAATACCTACAATGTACCTGAATGGGCATGCAGGATTCTAGGGGCCGGATCCCCCTCCCCCCACCTCAATACCTACAATGTACCTGAATGGGCATGCAGGATTCTAGGGGCCGGATCCCCCTCCCCCCACCTCAATACCTACAATGTACCTGAATGGGCATGCAGGATTCTAGGGGCCGGATCCCCCTCCCCCCACCTCAATACCTACAATGTACCTGAATGGGCATGCAGGATTCTAGGGGCCGGATCCCCCTCCCCCCACCTCAATACCTACAATGTACCTGAATGGGCATGCAGGATTCTAGGGGCCGGATCCCCCTCCCCCCACCTCAATACCTACAATGTACCTGAATGGGCATGCAGGATTCTAGGGGCCGGATCCCCCTCCCCCCACCTCAATACCTACAATGTACCTGAATGGGCATGCAGGATTCTAGGGGCCGGATCCCCCTCCCCCCACCTCAATACCTACAATGTACCTGAATGGGCATGCAGGATTCTAGGGGCCGGATCCCCCTCCCCCCACCTCAATACCTACAATGTACCTGAATGGGCATGCAGGATTCTAGGGGCCGGATCCCCCTCCCCCCACCTCAATACCTACAATGTACCTGAATGGGCATGCAGGATTCTAGGGGCCGGATCCCCCTCCCCCCACCTCAATACCTACAATGTACCTGAATGGGCATGCAGGATTCTAGGGGCCGGATCCCCCTCCCCCCACCTCAATACCTACAATGTACCTGAATGGGCATGCAGGATTCTAGGGGCCGGACCCCCCTCCCCCCACCTCAATACCTACAATGTACCTGAATGGGCATGCAGGATTCTAGGGGCCGGATCCCCCTCCCCCCACCTCAATACCTACAATGTACCTGAATGGGCATGCAGGATTCTAGGGGCCGGATCCCCCTCCCCCCACCTCAATACCTACAATGTACCTGAATGGGCATGCAGGATTCTAGGGGCCGGATCCCCCTCCCCCCACCTCAATACCTACAATGTACCTGAATGGGCATGCAGGATTCTAGGGGCCGGATCCCCCTCCCCCCACCTCAATACCTACAATGTACCTGAATGGGCATGCAGGATTCTAGGGGCCGGATCCCCCTCCCCCCACCTCAATACCTACAATGTACCTGAATGGGCATGCAGGATTCTAGGGGCCGGACCCCCCTCCCCCCACCTCAATACCTACAATGTACCTGAATGGGCATGCAGGATTCTAGGGGCCGGACCCCCCTCCCCCCACCTCAATACCTACAATGTACCTGAATGGGCATGCAGGATTCTAGGGGCCGGACCCCCCTCCCCCCACCTCAATACCTACAATGTACCTGAATGGGCATGCAGGATTCTAGGGGCCGGATCCCCCCTCCCCCCACCTCAATACCTACAATGTACCTGAATGGGCATGCAGGATTCTAGGGGCCGGACCCCCCTCCCCCCACCTCAATACCTACAATGTACCTGAATGGGCATGCAGGATTCTAGGGGCCGGACCCCCCTCCCCCCACCTCAATACCTACAATGTACCTGAATGGGCATGCAGGATTCTAGGGGCCGGATCCCCCTCCCCCCACCTCAATACCTACAATGTACCTGAATGGGCATGCAGGATTCTAGGGGCCGGATCCCCCTCCCCCCACCTCAATACCTACAATGTACCTGAATGGGCATGCAGGATTCTAGGGGCCGGACCCCCCTCCCCCCACCTCAATACCTACAATGTACCTGAATGGGCATGCAGGATTCTAGGGGCCGGACCCCCCTCCCCCCACCTCAATACCTACAATGTACCTGAATGGGCATGCAGGATTCTAGGGGCCGGATCCCCCTCCCCCCACCTCAATACCTACAATGTACCTGAATGGGCATGCAGGATTCTAGGGGCCGGATCCCCCTCCCCCCACCTCAATACCTACAATGTACCTGAATGGGCATGCAGGATTCTAGGGGCCGGATCCCCCTCCCCCCACCTCAATACCTACAATGTACCTGAATGGGCATGCAGGATTCTAGGGGCCGGACCCCCCTCCCCCCACCTCAATACCTACAATGTACCTGAATGGGCATGCAGGATTCTAGGGGCCGGATCCCCCTCCCCCCACCTCAATACCTACAATGTACCTGAATGGGCATGCAGGATTCTAGGGGCCGGATCCCCCTCCCCCCACCTCAATACCTACAATGTACCTGAATGGGCATGCAGGATTCTAGGGGCCGGATCCCCCTCCCCCCACCTCAATACCTACAATGTACCTGAATGGGCATGCAGGATTCTAGGGGCCGGATCCCCCTCCCCCCACCTCAATACCTACAATGTACCTGAATGGGCATGCAGGATTCTAGGGGCCGGACCCCCCTCCCCCCACCTCAATACCTACAATGTACCTGAATGGGCATGCAGGATTCTAGGGGCCGGACCCCCCTCCCCCCACCTCAATACCTACAATGTACCTGAATGGGCATGCAGGATTCTAGGGGCCGGATCCCCCTCCCCCCACCTCAATACCTACAATGTACCTGAATGGGCATGCAGGATTCTAGGGGCCGGATCCCCCTCCCCCCCCCTCAATACCTACAATGTACCTGAATGGGCACGCAGGATTCTAGGGGCCGGATCCCCCTCCCCCCACCTCAATACCTACAATGTACCTGAATGGGCATGCAGGATTCTAGGGGCCGGATCCCCCTCCCCCCACCTCAATACCTACAATGTACCTGAATGGGCATGCAGGATTCTAGGGGCCGGATCCCCCTCCCCCCACCTCAATACCTACAATGTACCTGAATGGGCATGCAGGATTCTAGGGGCCGGATCCCCCTCCCCCCACCTCAATACCTACAATGTACCTGAATGGGCATGCAGGATTCTAGGGGCCGGTGAGTCATCATGTGACACACCCACAGGGACGTGCACGCATAGACATCAAAGGGGGCTTCAGCGGAGCCCCTGGTCTTTTACCCGTCGGTAAAACAACTGCCCTCTCCAGAAAACGAACGCAGCATTTACTACATGGTGAAAGAAATGCAAATGCCCTCCTCTCCTTTCCATGCCATATACAGGAACTTCCGGAAAGGCAGCATTCAGGAGAATTGTATTTTTTCCCCGAAGTCTCCTGAACTAATTTCTTTCTAAATCCATGTCGTTACACCTGCATCTCCAGTAGAAAAAGAGTGCAGGGTTGCCGCCCCCGAAAATAGCTGATCTACAAGCTCGCGACGCGTTGTGAGCTTGTAGATCTGCTGCCTACCAGCATGTGCACTTAAGCCTCTCCAGCTGATCCAAAATGCAGCAGCTCGCTTGGCCTTCAACCAGCCAAAATTCTCACATGTCTCCCCCCTGCTCCGCTCCCTCCACTGGCTCCCGGTCGCTGCCCGCACAGAATACAAAACTCTGATGCTGGCATTCAAAGCAACCAAAGGTATGGCTCCCCCATATCTTACAAGTATGATTGAACCCTACAAACCCTCCCGCGCACTCAGATCAGCCAACGCAGGGAAACTGGAAGTACCCTCACTAAAAACGCCGGGACAACGCTCCACACGTCCCAAACTCTTCTCCCTTCTGGCTCCAAAACTGTGGAATGCACTTCCCATTGCAGTCAGAACTGCAGCATCACTCCCAATCTTCCGCCGTAGCCTGAAAACCCACCTTTTCAGACTCCATCATGGCCCATAGCACTTACCCTAACCCCTTAGATAGCATTTCTGTTGGCTTAGATAGCATTTGACACAGACTTATAGCATGTTATGTAGACAGCACTATAATTGTATTGTATATAGTCATAGCACGCCATAGTACATATGTATAGCATAGTAGTAAATATGTATAGTTTATATGTATAGTGTATGTATAGTTTCATTATATAGATATTCCACTGTTACTTTCTTAGCTTACGCATGTTTCATGATATTGATAAATGCTTTTATGTGATGTATTCCCATGCTTTTGTTCTTGCTTAAATGTAAATCGCTCTGGATTAAGAGCGTCTGCTAAATGCCTAAATTGTAAAATTGTAAATTGCTATTTTGGGCCAAAAGTGCCCTCTTATGGGATTTCAGCCACACTCTCTGCGCGTGCCTGCACACCCATCACTCTCTGCGCGTGCCTGCACACCCATCACTCTCTGCGCGTGCCTGCACACCCATCCACACTCTCGGCGCGTGCCTGCACACCCATCCACACTCTCTGTGCGTGCCTGCACACCCATCCACACTCTCTGCGCGTGCCTGCACACCCATCCACACTCTCTGCGCGTGCCTGCACACCCATCCACATTCCTCCTTCTGTCCTCTTCCAGAGGCTCCATCTGTGGGCCCTGCGGGGCTGGCTGCTGCCTGGCCTCTCTCACGCTCCTCCTCCGTCCCAGGCTGCCCAAGCACGATCCCATCCCGTGCATGCTCTCTCCTCCTCCACCCCCCAAGCAGATCAGCCACATGGTACGACCATCTCCTCTCTTCTCCACTTTGCTTTATTCTCCCCTCCCTGACTGCTTGCGTGCCTGGATGGATCACAGTCCCAAAGGGACATAGGCTATAGATAGATACAAGTGAATTCTGGACGTCCGCCCACGCCAGCCCCTCCAAGGCACACGCCATTAGGCGGTAGACACGCACCTGCCTTACTGTGCTCACCTTTATTAAACTGCGCATGAATGAGCGTGTGACGTCAGACGATGCATTGGGACAGAGTACTAAAAATACAGGCTTTCCTCCGAGGTGGTGGAAAGCCTGGTGAGACGAGGATAAAAGAAATAAGTACAGGAGGCCGTTACTTGCTTGCATCTACGTCATCAGCTACGTCATGTATTGTGTAACTTAAATATGTTATAGAATTGAACAAAACAGTTATGGTCTATGGATCTATTGTTAGAATTATTAATTATTTTGCAAAAATAAGTTCAGGACCCATACTAATACTAATAAAACAAAATGTCACCCGCCCAGCATTGTTTTTTGTGTGTGCTGAATATCATAAACTGCTGCCACTATCAGAGAAGAGGATGCAACAAAGTCAAAATGTGTTTGCTGTCTGAAACGTTTCTGAGAGTGAAATCACATGCATGTATCTCATGTTGTATTCATAACATTACATTGTTGTCTAGGTCCCCTTTGTATCGTTTCATTATACCACTCCTTTGTTTTCTGTTGATGTCTGCCCTTTCATGTCATGAATTTCCATCCGGCAAATATTTATTATTCTATTTTGCTGTATCTCTCTCCTGCGCAGAGAAAATGTGTACCGATTTGTGTGATTTTCTGACAAAGAAGAATCATATTGGTTCAAGATAGATATCGCAAAGATTGGCCTACTGGGAGTGTGCATGTACTCTCAGTTTCACAACTGAGAGTTTCACTCTCAGTTTCCGAAATATCGGGGATGTTTGTTTTAAGGCCACCATTGTTTATGCAAACACATATTGTTAGAGTCTAGACCAGTGTTTCCCAACCTTTTTTGGGTTGTGTTGCTTATATCATTTAGAAAACATCTCGTCGATTTCCAAAAATCACATTATTAAACTGGGCTTTTTGGATGCAATTATTGTGTAATTATTAGCCTACTTCCCAGGGAGAGAGCATGCTAAGTAGTAGTAGACTATAAGTAGAAGTGTATGGACAGGACAGGGCCTAACATCCTTGTGGCAGGGCTGTGACATACTGACCATGGTACTGACATCATCAGCATCATTCAAAGTGCCCATGCACAGTATTCAGAGCCATCCATGTGTCAATCACTACTGATTGACGCATTCCAGAGACTGTCATACAGTATGCAGAACAGGTAGGGTAATTATCGTATTAAAGACCATCATTGACTTATGGAGAGCATGCCCCGCTACCTCTGTATAATGAATGCCTCCCAGGTCACTGCCACTTATGACTGAGGAAGATGTAGCAATGAAACGTCAGTCACACTCATTATCTATTTGTATTAGCACCTTAATAAGAGGCTGTAATTGTCCGAGCTGCTCCGGTGTGTAATTCTCTTCTACAGCTGCTGTTGCCTTGCTCCTGTGACGCACCGCGGACCTGCCTCACACAGCCTCGCACAGCAGCACGCTCTCTTTCATCATCAGCGTCACGTTCACAACACGTCAGTATCATGTCCATGACCACAACACGTCAGTATCATGTCCATGACCAGACAGTGGCCTTGTGGTTAGAGCGTCCGCCCTGAAACTGGGAGGTCGGGGTTCGATCCCCCGGCCGGGTCATATACCAAAGACTGTAAAAATGGGACCCAATGCCTCCCTGCTTGGCATTCAGCAAAAAAGATTCCCGAGCGCTGCACAGCTGCAGCTCACCGCTCCAAGAGACGGGTCAAATGCGGAGAACAAATTTCACTGCGGTAACGTGTGTGACAAATCATACGACTTTGTCAGTATCATGTTAGCATCATGGTCAGTATCATGTCATATGATACTGACAGACCAGAGTATCCACAGTGGTAAAATGGTTTGGATTAGGCTAAATATATTGTCAGTTGGATCATTCAATTAATGGCCGCTTCTTTTCATTACCGTAATCAATGAATTCAACTCAGTGATGTACAACAACACTGTACCAGTGATTTCCACACTGTCAATAAAGACAGAAGACCCTTGGAAGCATTCATATTAACAAGAGTAAACTGAGATGCAAACTGATGTCTGGGAGTGGGAGGTGTCAATGAATCTAGGGCATTTTGAACAGACTGACAAGAGCAGATTAGCGTGGAAGTGTTACGGACCTTTAAAATTGGCTCGAACCAGTGGCGTATGCAGGAATTAATTATTACCTTGGCCTGGGAATATCTGCCTGGGCACGCGCACATTTTTAAAATTAATTCATGAAGTCATTTTTTTTATTAATTAATATGCATTTTTGCCTTCAATTTCCTAAAAATGTCAGGTGTCAGAACTGCATTTAAATGAACTATTTACTGGACAATACAACCAACCAACCAACCAACCAACCAGCCAACCAATACAACTGCACAACACACCAACCAATACAACTGGACAACACACCAACCAATACAACTGGAAAACACACCAACCAATACAACTGGACAACACACCAACCAATACAACTGGACAACACACCAACCAATACAACTGGAAAACACACCAACCAATACAACTGGACAACACACCAACCAATACAACTGGACAACACACCAACCAATACAACTGGACAACACACCAACCAATACAACTGGACAACACACCAACCAATACAACTGGACAACACACCAACCAATACAACTGGACAACACACCAACCAATACAACTGGACAACACACCAACCAATACAACTGCACAACACACCAACCAATACAACTGGAAAACACACCAACCAATACAACTGGACAACACACCAACCAATACAACTGGACAACACACCAACCAATACAACTGGACAACACACCAACCAATACAACTGGACAACACACCAACCAATACAACTGGACAACACACCAACCAATACAACTGGACAACACACCAACCAATACAACTGCACAACACACCAACCAATACAACTGGAAAACACACCAACCAATACAACTGCACAACACACCAACCAATACAACTGGACAACACACCAACCAATACAACTGCACAACACACCAACCAATACAACTGGACAATACACCAACCAATACAACTGGACAACACACCAACCAATACAACTGGACAATACACCAACCAATACAACTGGACAACACACCAACCAATACAACTGGACAATACACCAACCAATACAACTGGACAACACACCAACCAATACAACTGGACAATACACCAACCAATACAACTGGACAACACACCAACCAATACAACTGCACAACACACCAACCAATACAACTGCACAACACACCAACCAATACAACTGGACAACACACCAACCAATACAACTGGACAACACACCAACCAATACAACTGGACAACACACCAACCAATACAACTGGACAACACACCAACCAATACAACTGGACAACACACCAACCAATACAACTGGACAACACACCAACCAATACAACTGGAAAACACACCAACCAATACAACTGGACAACACACCAACCAATACAACTGGACAACACACCAACCAATACAACTGGACAACACACCAACCAATACAACTGGAAAACACACCAACCAATACAACTGGACAACACACCAACCAATACAACTGGAAAACACACCAACCAATACAACTGGACAACACACCAACCAATACAACTGGACAACACACCAACCAATACAACTGGACAACACACCAACCAATACAACTGGACAACACACCAACCAATACAACTGGACAACACACCAACCAATACAACTGGAAAACACACCAACCAATACAACTGGACAACACACCAACCAATACAACTGGACAACACACCAACCAATACAACTGGACAACACACCAACCAATACAACTGGACAACACACCAACCAATACAACTGGACAACACACCAACCAATACAACTGGAAAACACACCAACCAATACAACTGCACAACACACCAACCAATACAACTGGACAACACACCAACCAATACAACTGGAAAACACACCAACCAATACAACTGCACAACACACCAACCAATACAACTGCACAACACACCAACCAATACAACTGGACAACACACCAACCAATACAACTGGACAACACACCAACCAATACAACTGGACAACACACCAACCAATACAACTGGAAAACACACCAACCAATACAACTGCACAACACACCAACCAATACAACTGGACAACACACCAACCAATACAACTGGAAAACACACCAACCAATACAACTGCACAACACACCAACCAATACAACTGCACAACACACCAACCAATACAACTGCACAACACACCAACCAATACAACTGCACAACACACCAACCAATACAACTGGACAACACACCAACCAATACAACTGGACAACACACCAACCAATACAACTGGAAAACACACCAACCAATACAACTGCACAACACACCAACCAATACAACTGCACAACACACCAACCAATACAACTGGACAACACACCAACCAATACAACTGGACAACACACCAACCAATACAACTGGACAACACACCAACCAATACAACTGGAAAACACACCAACCAATACAACTGCACAACACACCAACCAATACAACTGGACAACACACCAACCAATACAACTGGAAAACACACCAACCAATACAACTGCACAACACACCAACCAATACAACTGCACAACACACCAACCAATACAACTGGACAACACACCAACCAATACAACTGCACAACACACCAACCAATACAACTGCACAACACACCAACCAATACAACTGGACAACACACCAACCAATACAACTGGACAACACACCAACCAATACAACTGGACAACACACCAACCAATACAACTGGACAACACACCAACCAATACAACTGGACAACACACCAACCAATACAACTGGACAATACACCAACCAACCAAGAGGCTTTGATTTGATTGTGAAGAAATTAATTACAACGAATAAGGAACCAATGTTTACTTTATCAAAGCATCCTCCTCCATTTATTTTAACTCTAAAAAAACAACTCTGCTCACAGACGGGTGCAAGCACATCTGTAACTATGGATGCTGCCTTTGTACAACAACCACATCCCATTTTATTTTACAATATCAGAGTCTGGAAACATGGCGAGAGTTTATTGCCACACTAGTCTTCTGATCTGTATGTGGGTGTGTTGCACTGTGTGTGTGTGTGTGTGTGTGTGTGTGTGTGTGTGTGTGTGTGTGTGTGTGTGTGTGGTATAAACAATAGTTTCAGCTGCTGTTACCTTATCTGTGTTGGAATCTTGTATTGGTTCCATACGATGATCAACACACAGTGAAGGAAGCCTCCTTTTGAGCAGCAGCACTGGCTTCACTCACAGATAAATAGTACTTTCCCAGTCCTTGTTGTTGTAACTGCATTCCCCTTTCTTTATTTAGTTTTTGTATTGAGTTGTACTTGAAATGTACTGTAATTCTGCAAACTGTTAATAAATAAATCAATCAATCAAACAGCACACAAAGGAACACAACTATTCAGGTTGGGTGTTGGGGAGACAATGAGCTGCTGGCCAGTGGCCACAGCTCCTCTTTATAGCCTGCTACTAATCATGCAACAAGGAACAGCTGACACAGGGTGTGGCAGCCAGAGATATCAGGTGTTGACAGGTGTCTGTCTCTTTAGACCAGCAGAGGTCAGCAATGTCTCATGTCACAGGCACTATACAACAGAAGAAAGACGACAGTAACATTAGTGCACTGGTAGATACACAAATGATAAAGTATGATTAGAGACTAGCGTGTATATAGTATATAGTGCCTGATGCTTTGATGTCATGTGTGCATACTGTAACATCAATGAAATGCCCCCTCCATCGAGACTTTTAAATCTCGCCTAAGGACCCCGACCTTGGCTTTTAACCCCGCTTGAGTTCCTTCGGTCCTTGTATATGTTTTGTCTCACTGTGATGCTGTTGCTTTTCTGTTGTTTTTCTGTAATGTGTCTCAGTTGTTTTCACTGTTTGTACTTTGTTTTCTGTGTGGTAGGCTAGCTTTAGTGCATTTGTTTTTATTTTTCTCCTGTACAGCACTTTGTAAACTCTGAGTTGTGAAATGTGCTATATAAATAAAGTGGATTGGATTGGAATGTGAAAGCACCTAACAGGGAGGAAATAACAAATGCAGTGGAGAATGTCTGGCATTGGTCCTATGAGAAGCCTTAGAGTATATATGAATAGAGAAGGCACCCAGAGGAAACGAAATGGACATAGTGGCCGAATGAAGGTATTGCAGCCTGGCCCCAAACACATGAACGCGCTGTCCGTTGACTATCATTGTACACGTTCACGACGGACGACGCTCGTGCGCGTTCAACGGCAGCGCGTTCATGTGTTTGGGGCCACTCACCATTGCAATCCGTCCCAGAATGCACTCTGTTCCTACCAGGAAGGAGGAGTGAAATCGCCTTTGCGCTTTTGAGCAACTTAATGCAAGTGGATGGAAGGAGAACTCGGGTGTCTTCTCTATTCATACTGTATATACTCTAAGTGAGAAGCACACTGCATCACATGCAGTGTGAAACGTGGTTCAATGATGTCCAGCCACAAACAGATGGTAGTCCATGTAATAACATAGTTAAAGAAAATCTGTAAGACTGAGACATTTATGAAGGAGGAACTTATAATATGGATAATATTATCCATAGATAATATGATAATATATAGATAATATTATCCCTTCAAAACAGTTTGTTTATAGAAGCAAACGTGGATTCAACTATAATCAGTTTGAGGGATTCATATCAAAGTCAAATAGAGCACATTTATTTCATCTTTAACATAATTTGAGTTAAGTCAAATCCTGTTTGAATACCTACCTCTCGATAATGAGAGATTTTGTTGGGAATCCTGACCCCAACCCTTTAGAATGTTAAGTTATGCAGGGCAAGACCCCTGTTCTGAATCCATTTTATTCATGACTTAGGACTTTGTGGCACCAGTGCAACATAATGTATTTAATACCTGGCTGAGTGTTCTCTGTATATTCTGATCCATTTTCTCTGAACCCACAGCACAGTGACTCATCCTATATGGTTAAACATATGTTTCACTTTGTTAATCAGCGTGATTGATCTGACAAAATGATGTATTTCCCCCGGATACGATATTTTCCCGACCAATCACAACACTTTTTTTTTTAATTCGCGGAGAATGTAAACTGATTTGTAAAGCATCAACGTCATTTCCTTGGGCGATATACTTCCGCTAAAATCCCGCAACTTCTGCCCAAACAAATGATAGCCTCCACAGCGTATAGGTCTTGCCCAGGGTGGGAACCAAGCGGCTACTCTAACCCTGATCCACTGCTAAACCCTGTGATTTGCCAAGTGATTCAAAGGGCTGGATACCTATCTCGAGACGGATACCTATCTTGAGACGGACAACCAAGGGCTGGATACCTATCTCGAGACGGACAGCAAAGTCAAAGTCAAAGTCATACGATTTGTCACACACGTTACCGCAGTGAAATTTGTTCTCCGCATTTGACCCATCTCTTGGAGCGGTGAGCCGCAGCCAAGGAGCGGCGAGCTGCTGCCGTGCCGCGCTCGGGAATAATTTGATTAGTAGATTTGCAACGTTTTATTTTATGTGAGCTCATTGCTTAGCAGGTTAACTCATCCTCATTGGTCTTTCTTAACGATGGGGGTGGGATGGTCAGGTCCGCTCCATGACGATAATACCCCCTACTATTAACGGTGGGGGTGGGATGGTCAGGTCTGCTCCATGACGATAATACCCCCTACTATTAACGGTGGGGCTGGGATGGTCAGGTCCGCTCCATGACGATAATACCCCCTACTATTAACGGTGGGGGTGGGATGGTCAGGTCCGCTCCATGACGATAATACCCCCTACTATTAACGGTGGGGGTGGGATGGTCAGGTCTGCTCCATGACGATAATACCCCCTACTATTAACGGTGGGGGTGGGATGGTCAGGTCTGCTCCATGACGATAATACCCCCTACTATTAACGGTGGGGGTGGGATGGTCAGGTCTGCTCCATGACGATAATACCCCCTACTATTAACGGTGGGGGTGGGATGGTCAGGTCCGCTCCATGACGATAATACCCCCTACTATTAACGGTGGGGGTGGGATGGTCAGGTCTGCTCCATGACGATAATACCCCCTACTATTAACGGTGGGGGTGGGATGGTCAGGTCTGCTCCATGACGATAATACCCCCTACTATTAACGGTGGGGGTGGGATGGTCAGGTCTGCTCCATGACGATAATACCCCCTACTATTAACGGTGGGGGTGGGATGGTCAGGTCCGCTCCATGACGATAATACCCCCTACTATTAACGGTGGGGGTGGGATGGTCAGGTCTGCTCCATGACGATAATACCCCCTACTATTAACGGTGGGGGTGGGATGGTCAGGTCTGCTCCATGACGATAATACCCCCTACTATTAACGGTGGGGGTGGGATGGTCAGGTCTGCTCCATGACGATAATACCCCCTACTATTAACGGTGGGGGTGGGATGGTCAGGTCTGCTCCATGACGATAATACCCCCTACTATTAACGGTGGGGGTGGGATGGTCAGGTCTGCTCCATGACGATAATACCCCCTACTATTAACGGTGGGGGTGGGATGGTCAGGTCTGCTCCATGACGATAATACCCCCTACTATTAACGGTGGGGGTGGGGGTGGGATGGTCAGGTTCTGCTCCATTTTAAATCTTTTAATAATTCATCATGCAGCGGCCAGTCTCCAGGAAATGAGTCTTTTTTTTAATATATTCCTAATGGCCTACTTAAAGGTTATGTCTATCAGATGGTTCTTGGTGGAGACACGCTGGCATTTTAATCAGCACAAGGGATGGGTCATCTTTGACTTTTGCAGATGAATTCAACAATTGTATTGATTATGTGGATTTTATTATTTTATTTTTGTTGTAGGCCAAGACCAAGACTGCAGACTTGATCAGCCCCTGTGGATATTGGACATAGCGTAGGATAGTAATTGATAACATTACATGTAAGCACAGACATACTCGCGCACACTCCT
This sequence comes from Protomyctophum parallelum, assembly GCF_964188405.1. NCBI lineage: Eukaryota > Metazoa > Chordata > Actinopteri > Myctophiformes > Myctophidae > Protomyctophum > Protomyctophum parallelum. Next base: position 8,319,122 of record NC_139709.1, read on the forward strand.
GCACTTTTTCATGTGTAATGGATCAGAATTGTTCTTGACATTATATTTTTCCCATTCTGGGCGGGAACCCCTTTTGGTGTTTTAAAGGTATATTCAGTGATTTCACTTAATTCAAATATCACTTATTTTTTGTTTTGTTGTGATAATCCTCTCTACTTTAGAGTGTGCTGACCATATAAGGAGTTCCTCCCTGTCCCCAGTTAACCCCTGGGGGTCAAAAAACCTTAGGTTTCGTTTTTGGCTCTCTATCCTGATTGGATGAAAGGCTTAGGTCCCAGCCAAAAACGAAACCTATGGTTTTTTGAGTGAAATCACTGAATATACCTTTAAGCATTATGTTATGCTGTAGCTAATGAAAAATAGCAGATCTACAAGTTTGTAGCACTACGAGCTTGTTTGTTATCGTGAAAATGTGGTGCAGATTTGTAATACATATTCTTTCAGAGCAAACATTTTAAATCTTTGCTTCTGGGGGCGACAACATATTTTGAGATGGGGTCGGTGGTCAAATACATATAATTTCTGGGGTCCTCGACATGAAATAGTTTGAGAACAACCGACATAAAGAAACATAGGTTTCAAAGTTTTTTAAGAATCGTCCTCAGATCTAAATGAATTAATAATGTTTTACATGTTACTATACTGCGGCATTAGATAAGCTAGTGCTTCAATGGATACATATTCTGAGTATTTTCTCTCTGTGGTTGGTAGAGCCTCAAACAATGAATACTTTTCTCTGTGTGGTTGGTAGAGCCTCAAACATGCTGTGTATTTTCTCTCTGTGGTTGGTAGAGCCTCAAACATGCTGTGTATTTTCTCTCTGTGGTTGGTAGAGCCTCAAACATGCGGTGTATTTTCTCTCTGTGGTTGGTAGAGCCTCAAACATGCGGTGTATTTTCTCTCTGTGGTTGGTAGAGCCTCAAACAATGAATACTTTTCTCTCTGTGGTTGGTAGAGCCTCAAACATGCTGTGTATTGTCTCTCTGTGGTTGGTAGAGCCTCAAACATGCTGTGTATTTTCTCTCTGTGGTTGATAGAGCCTCAAACATGCTGTGTATTTTCTCTCTGTGGTTGGTAGAGCCTCAAACATGCTGTGTATTGTCTCTCTGTGGTTGGTAGAGCCTCAAACATGCTGTGTATTTTCTCTCTGTGGTTGGTAGAGCCTCAAACATGCTGTGTATTTTCTCTGTGTGGTTGGTAGAGCCTCAAACATGCTGTGTATTTTCTCTCTGTGGTTGGTAGAGCCTCAAACATGCTGTGTATTTTTCTCTCTGTGGTTGGTAGAGCCTCAAACAGGGCTACATGCTGCTAATATTGCTCCACTAATCATGCTGCCTTAGACATAATCAATACAGTTAAACAGGCTGCTGTTTCACTCACTGTGGTGTGTAGAGCACAGCTGGTTCTCAACATATGGTCCGGGGACCACCATGAGTCCAAATGCACCCTCATGGGTCTGTATATTTGATAAGTCTGTCATAAAAACAGACTGCAATGTATACAATCAATAATAATAACAACAACAATAGCAGGCCGGGCCCCTTGTCTGGAGCATCTACAGATATGATTTCCAGCTTACTCGATCATAAGAAGTGTCACATGTGAACGCGCACACGCGCTGGCAAGAATGCCACTCTGTCCCCAAATAAAATGTACTTTACTTACTTACTTACAACATCATCACCACCACCTCAATCATATCAGTTGCAAAGCAGCTTTTACTTTTCATTTTGAGTTTCAATCCCCCGTTCCAACGTCCGAAATCCTTCAGCCAACATGGTTCCTGTGTGTCTGCAGGTGGTTGTTCTGATCAATCTGATGTAGTTAAAAAGGGCACATGAATTGATAATGTACTTGGCCCCAGGACTGTGATAATGTCAGTCGTTTGATGCCTGGTTTATGGCTAGAAGATGAATCAAGGCATGGCTGATGGTCATGAAAAATACATAAGGGTCTTGACTCTTGTAACAGATGACTTCTTTGTGAAGGATAAAAACGACCCCCGGCTCATTTGCATTGTCTGAATTTGCAGAGAAAAGCACATGGTGGAAATGATGCTGAAATGTCTCTAACAGTTTCTCAATCTGGTTATGCTTTGGTCAGTTAACGTTTGTTCTATATGGGATATATGACCGACATATATTTGGGCTATTGAATATGAATAAAGAATCTGCGCTATAGGCAGAAGACACAATATTTTCCACACATTTCCAACCCATTGATGCTGAGTGTCAAGCAGGGAGGCATTGGGTCCCATTTTTACAGTCTTTGGTATGACCCGGCCGGATATCGAACCCTGACCTCTCAGTTTCAGGGTGGACACTCCAACCACAAGGCTAGGCTGTTGTCTTATAATGACATACAACAGCACTGAGAGTGATAGCGGAGAACAGATGAAGCTGCACCAGTATAGCTTTTTACCCATGATCCATCTGGTTGTGGCATACTGGTTAAGTCGTGGCATATGGAGAAAGACGACGAGATGACTCTGTCAATGCAGGGCATTGTTTATTCTAGCTGCCTCTCCTGTCAGTCTTGCAAGATCCCAATGTATAGGATGCCGAGAGCAACATCATAAAAGCTGAGTGGCATAAGAAAAATACAAATAAAAAAATAAAAAATAAAAAATAAAAACAGTTTGTTAAATTGATACCACGCGAGAGTTACGGTGGGAGACATCAAGTGATGACCCGAAGACAAGAAAGGATGGTTGAGGGTGAAATTTAATCTAAAGGGGGTGACAATAACGGCGCGTGGAAAGGTCACGCGTGCTCGCTGCTCCGCTTCTCCCATGAGCCACGCTGACAGGAACAAAGCACCGTGTCTGGGCGGCCATCGGAGGGCTCGGCTCCCTCGACTAATCAGGGGACTGATCAATGGTGGAGGATCAGCCCTTCAAATATTAATACGCGCCTCCCACCGCCAGCGGGCAAGATTGAGCATGCCGAGGAAGATTGACGTGTACAATACCTGCATGCACTCCTAATATATAACCGTGAATGAATGGAACTTTTTAACAAATGTGTTCTTTTTTTGGCCTTCTTTATGTGAAATTGCACACATGTGTGACTTGCCGAATGTTCACATTGCTGTACATGACATCATTTTTCTGGTTTATTCCATAGATAGTTGTCTTATTTGTATATGTATTGAGAAATAACCAACACACACACACACACACACACACACACACACACACACACACACACACACACACACAGTACATACTGTATATGCTCACTCAAATAACTCTGTATGACACATTGAAATGCTGCTGTAGCTAATGAATGTAAAGCATGTTACAGGCAGCAGCCCAAACCTCCAAAAGGTTCAAGACACGCATCCTTGCCAGGTCTTGGTCTTGGTTGCCAGGTGTGATCAAGGGCCAGTTTGATATTGATAATACATGACATCCCTGTTTAGGAAAAGTAAAATAAAAAGTATGCTGTACATCCATCGTCACACAGCACAATACATTTTTGTTTTTTGAGTGGTGCAACCACTCCTACAACCAGCAAAGTCTGTGTACACTATATGTGTTCACCTATGTATGATGTGTTCACCTATGTATGTGTTCACCTATGTATGAGCACCAGTATGAGTACCAGTAGGGGCGCTGTTGTGCCATGCAGAAACAGAGAGAGAGACAGTGCTGACAGACTGTTGCCTGCTAGAGAGAGAGAGAGAGAGAGAGGGGAGTTGCACCACTCGGTTCACACAGGTGTGATTTTTTCTAATGCTATGACTATAGCGAGTAGAAACCAAAATAATCTGTAGTCTATGCGCTTCAGGCGAAGCGTATAGAAAGCCGTCTTACACAGTGCTAACTCATTTTTGAGGAGAAAGCATCATTGAAACACACAAAGAAAGAGACACAGGCGCACATACAAGGCAGATTCCTTGATCGTACAGTGAGAGCACTTGGCCCAATCTATCTTCATTTAAAGCCTGTCTGCAGCAGTGATTGTGTCTGGGGCGGGGGCAGCGTAAACCCTGCAGGCTGGGTAAAGGTTATATAGTGGCTGGTTGTCCCTCCAGGCCCGCTGATCAAAGGAATGTCTTGTTGGAGGTCTTAAGGCCAGATAAATTCTGATTGTAGTATGTGGGTCGCCCGGCCTGTTTAATGACATGATGGAAGGCCTTCCCCATATCCACAGTATCCCCTTGGATTTATCCCACAACATAATCTAGAGTTCATACAGTATGAACACCAGCGGTACATTGTGTGATTCTCCAGTGCATGTGCATCATTAACTGTATAAATAACGATGGCAATGAGTTTATACGGCGTTATGAAAATGTGCTTATTTTATCCTTTTATAATATGCAACCGCCCTCACTGTCACAAGTACAAGGTATAGGCTGACCTGTGTGTGAAGAAGAGAACAAACAACAGCCTCCTTACCATTATTGTGGCACGAAGATGTGAGTTCTGATGAGGTTGGCTTATGTTGCCCTTGGAGAATTCTTTGTTTTGTGCGTAGCAATAATTGGTTTCCAAGGAAACGTGAGAACACATTAGCCAGGTGTCATGTTTGAGCTGTATAATGTACTTGGAGATTATTATACAGACAGCATTCTTACTGAGTATACACACCTGTGTTTGGAGGAGGTTGCTGGGTTAAAAAAAACAAAATCCATGTATGTCCATCTATCTATCTATCTATCTATCTATCTATCTATCTATCTATCTGGCACGTGCAGAGGGGGCTTGGGCACCTGCCCTTTTGCCTCAAAGTGCCCTTTTCATGCCCAAGACCCGTGGCCCTTTTCATGTTTACATGGTAATGGGAACGTGTTGCTTATTTTACATGTCCAATGACATGGGTCAAGTTATTGCCTTTCTTTTTGGGGGTTTTGAGCACCTGCTGCCCCCTCAGTGCTCTCTGCACGGCCCTGATATCCATCCATACATCCATACACCCATCCATCTTGTCTGTCTCCTTGTCTTTCTGTCTGTCTGTCTTTGTGTGTGTGCATGTGCGTGCATGTGTGCGTGCCATGCGTGTGTGTGCATACAGGACTGTCAACATAATTGAGTTAACTGAGTTAATTAATTTATGGAATTAATTAGATTTTTAAAAGCATGCACAGAATGACACATGTATAGTCTTCAGTAGCCTAGTCTCTGTTATATCTGAACCAAACAACGATGTTCAAACGAGATGTAAAGATAATCTGTGCGACTGTACATATCTGACCAAGACAGACATGGATCAATCACTTTGCTAGAGCGACCATGACGGTGCTTGTAAACAGTTTCCATTCAAACTCTAGATGGGCCCGCCCCAATGTTATTAGCGCAGCCAGTTCTGAACAGGCCCGGCCCTACCTGGGCCCTATAACTGGCTCCTACCTGGGCCTATAACTGGCTCCTACCTGGCCCTATAACTGGCTCCTACCTGGCCCTATAACTGGCTCCTACCTGGGCCTATAACTGGCTCCTACCTGGCCCTATAACTGGCTCCTACCTGGGCCTATAACTGGCTCCTACCTGGGCCTATAACTGGCTGCGACCGTAGGTAGGCGCAGTACTCTGAGCGACCAAAACGGAGGTCTCCGTCCTATCAAATAGTTACGTTCAGCGCCCCGAACGGAGATTAATAAAAAGACGGAACATTAGCACCATGAGCTTGCAGATCAGCTATTTTCGATGAACAGATTTAAGAACCAGAGCACGCTAGCCCCCGCCCCCTTCTTGCACTATCAGGCTGTAATTGCACCTTTTAAAACTAAAATTGCTGTATATATATACGGAACATAACCTCAAATTGTGTTGTATAGGAACATAACCTACTGTGAAGCTGTTCACATAAAGTTTACCTATTACTTTTGCTACTACAGGGAAAACATGCACAAACATGTGTACATATGTTACCATGATACACACACACACGCACCCCCGTGCGGCAGGCAGGCAGGAACATGCACACACACACATACACACACGCACACACATATACACACAGTGTCTGGTTGAATTAAAAACCGCTATTCAGTACAAAGTACAAGATATGAATGGCCAAAATACTATATTGTATTATTGGTGTTGTATTATGAAATGTACGGTTGCTCTTGGCTCACCCACAATATAGTTATAGGTTTTTTTTAAACTATTTCTGGGAAATATTTGCCTATTTTACCGCCATATGGACAGAAGCATGCAACAGGGAGCCAGCTGACTCATGTCTTACATCCTAACGGGAACAGATGGGAGGTGGATGATTGAGGAACACAGATGTACTCACATGTTGTTTTACTTAAAGGCTAAGACCTTAGAATTGATAGAGGTTGGGGTTGTGTATAGTTACGTTGCCATGATGATGTAACTCCAAATGGGGACAAGACATTAAAAATAATTGCTCCAGTGATTCGAAATTGATGATTCAATATCATGCTCCTCATTGACTTACATTGTAGGCTGCATGAGCTCTCAAAGTCACTCTTTTAGTACGTAAACAAACACAAAGCTGATTCAGATAGAGCATCGCCAAAACTCATGTGGTTTTATTTTACTATGTTGATACTGTTGATTTTGCTATTTGAAGATCCGGGTTTTAAAGTTAACATTAAAGTTATCTACTACAATACATTGAGTGACTGCAGTTTCTTCTGGCGGTGAAATGTCCCTTTAGCAATTTCACCTGGTAGTTGCATGTGCATGTGCTGCTGTGCGTGCGCGTGCGTGTGTGTGTGTGTGTGTTTGTGTGTGTCATTGCGGCCCTGTCTGGGACTGGGTGTCTGTATGCACTGTACACCGAGTTGCGGCAGAGGGTGGGTGTGTGTGTGTGTGTGTGTGTGTGTGTGTGTGTGTGTGTGTGTGTGTGTGTGACTGTGTGTGACTCATAGCTACATCGTCAACTCAGCAGCGTTGGCACGCTGGATAGAGAGCGTGCGGTCCTCAGGATGGGGGCGGGGCTGTTCGTCTGTCCCACGTACTGTCTGTGATCTAATCCACCCTGCAGCTCATTCTGTAATCCTGTTCCGTTTTGGAGGGAAACCTGCTAATTCAGCCCGTTTCCAAGTGACTATGAAGAAACTAAAGGGCATCAATATTTCCATTTGCTTAACACTAGCACGTCTAAGCGGTCCATCCGACCGATTTTTAAGTGGATTTTCTTTGCCCATGAAGTGCTGAGAAAGTTCCCCTTGCATGACTTTTTCTAAATATTCGATTCAAATCATCCGTTTTCCATCTGAAACGTTTTGTAAATAGGCATACTTATACATATCTAAAACAACATTTAGTCTACATGTTGTGAGTATATCCTACATTTGTATACACATGAGGAATTAGTTGGGATGTACATTTAGAAGACAATGGCAAGCCGTCAACGGCACATGCAGGGAGAGGTCTGAAGATCATTAGACGAGTGGGGGAGAGAGTGGCCAATCAAATCGCATGAAAAACACGGTCATCTGGACCTTTCATAGTCACATAGTAGATGAGATGAGTTCAGACTAGTGTTAATTAATGGGCGTCCTTGTCATTCATTATGTGGCGGTATACTGTATAGTATACTTTTGTCTTGTTTATATACGTAGCTATTGAGTAACAGAAATCAAGACAAACAAATGTGGTTTATTCTGTGCTGCATGGTGTCAATTTGTCAATCAATTTGAATAATGAATGATGTGCATTATATAGCCTAATATATTAAAATATAGCCTATCTCCTTTTGGGGGATTCTACCTGAGGCAACCGCAATATACTTGAAGAGATTAATATCACAAGTTGTGCATTTATTTGTTCGTGTCACCTACTGTAGATTTTCTCTGTACATGTCCCCACAAAAGTATAGATCCATCCATGACAAGACAACTCATGCCATAATTGTGTGCATGGTGTCATGAATCAGATTGCGTGCTGCATGCAAGAAATGTCCATGTGAAACTCAAGATGAGTGTGAAAATATTTTGGAGACACATTGTAATAGCGTCGCTGCGTCGGTACCCAGGCTTTTATTTTCATTCGCATTTGGCTTCAGAAAAATGCACATAAAGTGCACAAAGACCCGCACGCCGTCTGCACTTGCAATACAAACTTTATTGGCAACGTTTCGGTCAAACACCTTCTTCAGGCATCTGCTGATAATAGGTAGCCACATACAGTAGCTATACACACACACATAGATCCACATAATGACCACAGTCGCCCTCATTCGCCTCACATCGTTTACAATCCTGAGATCCACATGATTGGACTTTGACATGGCCCAGTGTTCTCTCGTTTTCCATGATGTGCGCATTGAATGGATATAGGCTACTGTAAAGTCATGTCCCACCATGCCTTCATCCCTTTTGTATATTTAAACCATTAGTTTTGTTTCCAGGAAATATGGTATAATCTATGTTCTAACAAGTAACTTTAGCATAATTGTGGTAAAGTAAATGACTCAGACTGTGAAATGTCACATTCCAAATCAACCTTCCGTTGTAGGCCCAATTACATTTAATCGGATCTTGAGTATACATGCAACACATTCCTAGAATTATCCAGCTCAGTTTACGCAACTCCTTGCAACAAAACAGCTTTAAGGCCAGTCCAAACCAATGCCTTGTAGCCATTGGGCGTCACAATACTGTGTTGCAAGGAGTTGCATTGGTGTGGACTGGCCTTAATAATCATAATAGCTAGCAGAGCTATACTTTCATGTTGTTGACATGAAAGCGTTTGTTTCAAAGAAAAAAAACGATCAAACCCAGCTCAGCATAACTACCATTCAGAGAACTGATACGTCCCTCATTATAGATGATAAATGGTACAGTCTATCCCTCTATATTTTATTTATACATTATCTTTTCCAGGACGGCATAACTTCTGCAGTGCACCCCACGCTTGCAATCAGACATGAAAAGGTCAAAGGACTGTCTTCGATACTCATTTAGTTCAGAGAAGGAAGTAAGGAACAAAGAACAAAGTTTTTCCCACGTACTCTCATACAAATTGTATAAGGATTCAGCAGTACTGTGCTAGAAGAAGCACTGAGATTCTTAAAGGTTTTATGACATTCATTTTAATTTATTTTTCTTTTTTCTTTTAGGTTTTATGACCTCAATTACACCCAAAAACCTGAACTTTGAACATTCAGTGGATTTTCTGTGATCTGAAGTTTTCTTTGGGGTTTTTTGGGCCTTTTGAGCTACAATGAAAACAGGCAACACAGTGAAACAGTGACATCTGCTGGCAAATCCCATTGACATATATGGGATTTGCAGTAAGTGATGTCACTTACTGCCGGCAAATCAGAGCACCTGTTTGAGCCAGAAAACCCCAGATCACAGAAAATCTACTGAATGTTAAAAGTTCATGTTTTTTGGGTGCAATTGAGATTAGAAAACCTAAAAAAAACAATAACAATTCCAAAACCTTTTTTTTAATGTCACAATCCCTTTAAGTAATAAGTATCAATTCCAAAGTAAAAGCCAAAGAACTTCATGGACACCTTCCCTACTTCCTTAGCAGGTGTTATAACACCGGTGAAGGAGTTCAGGGAAGTGGAAGAGTTGGTCTGTGTGCACAGAGCCATGCACTCTACAATGCATTACAGACTGACGGAACTGAAATGTTTGGTGAGCCAGTAAATGCATCGACTTACAATACTTTTATTTATTTATTATATATAGCACACGTAAAGTGATATAAATGTACTTTTGGAGACGATTATATACACAGACATTACCACTATTATATTGCCCCCTGTTTCCGCCACCACTCTTGTTATCACTTCTCATTCATAACACATTCTCCACGGTGTAATATTTCACTGGATATTGAGGTGGGAGTCTCAGGCTCATTATATCGCTCAACATGAAGGACTCAAGACTCTTCTTTCCCCCCCTACTCTGCACTATAACCGCAGGGTTGTTTTCCTGTCTGTGTGCGTGTTTAGGTTGTTACACAGTAAAATCCAAAGCGCCATCATATCTCACCACATTTATACAGGAACTTCAAGAGTGTATACACGTGTAACCAAACGGACCGTTTATGGATCCACGCTGTCTCCAGTTGTGCACTCCAGTGTTGTATTTGGCAGCAAATTTTAGATTTTAGTTTTAGTCATAATATAGTCTCTTGAATACTTCTCATTTAGTTTTAGTCACATTTTAGTCACCTGGAATGTTTTAGCGTTAGTCTAGTTTTAGTCGACTAAATATACAGTTGATTTAGTCGAACAAAATGTATTTTGGCAGGCCTTGATGCCGTTTTTTTCACATGCTGAAAATAGACGTTGTTAGCTTATAGATCATCTATTTTAAGCATGCAAGCAAGTGTAAAATGACTTATACTGGATCTCTTGTCCACTAGTCCCTTCCTAACATTTTAGTCTAGTTTTTATTTGTTGACGAAATCATCAGTATATTTAGTCTTAATGTTAGTCATCACGGCTTAGTTTTCATTTAGTTTCCATTTAGTTTTCGTCAGTGGAAAAAGGTAGTCGACGAACATGTTTCATCTTAGTTTTAGTCGATGAAAACAACACTGTTCAAGAGTGGATACACATGTAAACAAACGGACCGTTACGGATCCACGCTGTTCCAGTTGTGCACTTGAATTAACACGGAGGATTTCATTGTGTAGTCTATAGATGTCTACAGCCAAGTTCAGGTAACTTTGTTCACAACGGAGTCTTTGGCCCTGAGGGGAGCAGCAGCACTCACACATCAAGGCCAACGTTGAGGTGTTTCTTTCTAACCCGGCCTGTTTTTCCACCTCGTTATGTGACGTCACAAGGGCAACGGTGGAAGAAATACTCCATTTTTATTTTACTCAAGTAAATGTATCGAAAATTTACTTGAGTAAAAGTACAAAAGTATTGTCATTCAAATGTGCCAGAAGTAGAAAGTATTCATTATGCATAATTTCCAATCACAGATCTACAAGCTCACAATGTGTTGCATTGCAATGCATTGTGTGCTTTTCGTCTCAAAATTGCGACACATTGTGAGCTTGTAGATTTACTGTTTTCAAATGGCCAAAACATATATAGGCCTAGGGCTGAAGTGGGTAATGTAGGCACCTATAGGTATGTTTTGCAATAATAATCAAAATCTATACAAAGTAACTAAAGTTTTCAAATAAATGTAGTGGAGTAAATGTACAATATTTGCCTCCGAAATGTAGAAGTAATTGTACAATGAATTTTACATACTCAAGTAAAGTACAAATACCTCAAAATTGTAAGTAAATGTATTTAGTTACTTTACACAGCTTCTGCCACTAGCCAGAAGCTGTCCCAGATGCCACTGTGGGGCATTTGGACTCATCCATTTGAAGGATGAAGACTTGATTGGATGCCTTTCCGAAGGTCTCCAGAGATAGCACATAATCCATAAAGGTGGAATGCCTCCAGGTGTGTGTGCGTGTGTGTGTGTGTGTGTGTGTGTGTGTGTGTGTGTGTGTGTGTGTGTGTGTGTGTGTGTGTGTGTGTGTCTCTGAAGAGATATAACATGTTCTGGAGTCGGCCACAGCTATAATCGACCACTCTGGCGATCTATAATATGCTTGGAAGGGGTCACACACCTTGAGGAGAAACTCACCCAGCAAAGGATGGTGCGGGCGGCGCCAGCAAAGACACCTCCATGGGTGGCGGTGGCTCAGGGGCAAGGTTGCCAGTTCGAACCCGGGCTCCCCCAGAGTCAGTGTCGACGTGTCCTTGAGCAAGACACTGCATGTGCTTGTTGGTGCCTTGCATGGTTTCCGCCGCCATCGGTGTATGAATGTGTGTGTGAATGGGTGAATGCAATGCACAATCTATATAAAGCGCCTTGGATAAAAGGCACTATATAAATGCACCGTTTAGTGTTTACCATGCTGACCCACTTGACCCAGTACCACCCCGGCCTCCTGATTCAGGCCTCACATGTCCTAACTGTGGCAGGATATGTGCTTCCAGAACCGGGCTTCATAGTCATCTACGGTGGCGGCGGCGCCAGCAACGATGACCACTGCCAAACTCACAGCACGAGGAAGCTGCGTCATCTTTGACAACGATGGACTGCCAAGGAGGGAGAGAGGAGGCGTGTGTGTGCGTGTGTGTGTGTGTGTGTAAATGGTGTATTTATAGTGCCTTTATCCGAGGCACTTTTGTGCATTACATTCCCCCATTCATACACCGATGGCAGAGGAAACCATGCAAGGCACAAACCTGCTCATCGAGAGCAATTAGGCGTTCAGAGGCTTGATCAAGGACACTTCGATCCCGGGTTCCCCTGAGTTTGTGTTGAACTGGGGACCTTCCGGTTCCCAAACGGCAACTCGACCCCTGAGCCACTGCTGCCCTACCCACACACACTGTGTGTGTGCGCGTGTGCGTGTGTGTGTGCGTGCGTGTGCATGTGCGTGCGTGCACTGTGTTAGTCAGTGAGCGTACAATAATTAATTCTGGTGTATTATTATGTATGGTACGTTACAATTAGTGTGTGTCTCTTTAAAGAAAATGATAAATGTCACACCAAATAGACAGACACAGAGGGAGAGGGACAGGAAGAGAGGGGGACCATAGCTTGGTTGAATTATTAATTGTTCAATTATGGCATTCTGCCAAAAAAATTGGTTCCAAATCTTTAATAATGACTCGTAATTAATCACTGTCACAATGCCACCTGGCCATGGGGCAATGTGCTGAAGACAAATGATGAGAGAGTGTGTAGAGCCTGAGCTGAGATTAAAGAGCAATGGATGTGCTGTTTATTAGGGATCATTATAAAAGGGATAATCCATGACAAACCAGGCAATTATATCTATTGAGGTTATTATAATATGTGCATGGATTCGGAGAAGACTCGTGATTGTCTCTATAGTTCCTCCCCAACCCAAGACAATACACAGTGTATTTATATACTGTATGGCTCACGTGTGCTTCTGGATCACTATTGTTCTAAAAATGCAAAGACTTTTTAAAATGCAAAAAAAATTTCCCCTTGAAAGTGAAGTTGAAAGTGTTTAACCACTTAAACCCAATGTGCAATGTTTAATTGGCCATGGGTTCCTCCAGGGGTCTGTATTTGGCCCCTTCCTTCCCCCGTCCCCGTCCGTCTACACCAACTCGTCTCTATTGCTGAGAATAGCTAGACTACGTCACATCTGCTCCACACACAGCGTGTCTATATACGTCACATCTGCTCCACACACAGCGTGTCTATATACGTCACATCTGCTCCACACACAGCCTGTCTATATACGTCACATCTGCTCCACACACAGCGTGTCTATATACGTCACATCTGCTCCACACACAGCCTGTCTATATACGTCACATCTGCTCCACACACAGCCTGTCTATATACGTCACATCTGCTCCACACACAGCCTGTCTATATACGTCACATCTGCTCCACACACAGCGTGTCTATATACGTCACATCTGCTCCACACACAGCGTGTCTATATACGTCACATCTGCTCCACACACAGCGTGTCTATATACGTCACATCTGCTCCACACACAGCCTGTCTATATACGTCACATCTGCTCCACACACAGCGTGTCTATATACGTCACATCTGCTCCACACACAGCGTGTCTATATACGTCACATCTGCTCCACACACAGCGTGTCTATATAGGTGAATGTTCACATATTTATGCCCCGAAAAGAGATTCTAGAATCTAGACTATAGCCAGATTTATGTGTGGCATTTGTACTTTACTTGATTATTTCACCCACTGACGTTATAAGAACCTTCCGCCAGTCAAGAATGGTGTAAGAAACTGCAAACAGCAGCACAGAACACAGCAGGCCGGGGGGGACTGTATAAGTATTGAATTCAATACTTGATTTTACCATTTCAATGAGACATTGATTGGAATATGAATTGGCATGAGCTCGGGAGACGAAACAATACAATAGTATAAAACAAATAAATATATATACTTGAACATCCTCCAACTAAAATCAATACAACATGAAGTGGCTGGCCTGGTGCACAGAAAACCCCCACAGCATTATAAAATATATATACAAAATCAATAAAACACAGCTGTGTGGTGCAAAAAGATCCCAAGGGGACAACATGGGTGGCATTGCTCAATCGTTATGGAATTTATTATAAAAGTAATTTGATTCAGGTTTGGGGCAAAGGATAATGCAGGTTAGAGTATAAATGCATAGCTTAACAGGGTAAAATATTCTGAAAATAGAAAATAACTTATGTGGCTGTTGCAAACCTGTCTCTCTCTATTCTAACTCTTCTGCACATTTTGAGAGCTTCGCACAAAACAATATTTTCACCCACGCTTATTTTACACCCGGCCGTCGTGTGACGTGTTTGAAACGCTGAGCAAGGCCTGCGTGCCGAAATGTGTTCGTCTCTCTAGGTGGACCGCTGCCGATTGTGTTCTCATGAAATAAAGAAACTCAAACTATATACAGGAGAGTACGGATATTCCCTTTTCCCAATGATCTTCAATAATCTGCACCCATCAGCTACAGAGCTACTATGGGGCATGGGCTCCATTTCCGTCACCGCTAAACCCCAATTATCCCTAAACTTCTTTGCCTTTTTTTTTTTTTTACTATTTTGCTAAACATTTTTGAATAGTTAAAATGGCCAGTCTACAAGTTCACAACGTGTCAATGTAGATTGGCTAGTTGAACTATTCAAAAATGTTTTTCAAAATAGTAAAAAAAAGGCGAAGAAGTTTAGGGATGAGGGGTTTAGCGGTGACGAAAATGGAGCCCTATATATCAACTTGATATAGGCGTGCCTATATCAAGGCGTGCCTTCACCTATAACGGTTCTGTTGTTGTTCTACAACACAAAAGTACCCCCGACATCCTCGTGTATTAAGTGTATTAAGTGTCTCAACAGTTGGCCTTAGTGCCACAAATCTACGACAAAATTGAGTGTGACATGACGTGACAAAAACACAAGGTTTCATATACGGTATAACTGCAACCTTCGGTCGCAATGAATTTGTATTACTTTTTACGTTTATCCCTCACTCCATCCTCCTGAGCGAAAAAAGTTCAACTTCTCACAAGGTCACCCTCTCCGTGTCGTCGTGTATAATTGCGGCGCGTTCTAGAAATCACAGAGTCCCGCCCCCGGAACAACCATACCTCGTTCACGCACGACACATGT
Organism: Protomyctophum parallelum; assembly: GCF_964188405.1. Classification (NCBI taxonomy): domain Eukaryota; kingdom Metazoa; phylum Chordata; class Actinopteri; order Myctophiformes; family Myctophidae; genus Protomyctophum; species Protomyctophum parallelum. Next base: position 8,334,210 of record NC_139709.1, read on the forward strand.
CACATGTGAGGCTTTGAACATGAAAGTGACGTTTTTAAAATATTCATGGCACTACCAAGACCCTCGGAATAACTGAACGGATGGGAGATCACAGGGGGCCACTCTTAGCGACACCTATACATACGGTAGTAGGCATCAAGAGACTTCAAGAGAATGCCGCGGAGAGGACGAGGAGCACATGGAACTTTATCCTCCTCTGCTTTCCTTTTAACTTATTGTTTAACGTTAACCAAGATCAAAAGGTCTTCAGAGCTCCTTAAGTACTGTACGTCTGTGAACGTATACGCGCCTATACGCTCTTGAAAATGAGGTTACGCGTGTGCAATTTGGGCATGTGTTGAACTGTGATATATGAGATTCACCCCAGCACTACCGAATGCTTCGTTTATATAATCTGTTGTACGATTGTGTCGCGCTCTGAAAGTATAGCAGATCTACGAGCTCACGGCGTGTCGCATCACGATGAGTTGTCATCCGCTATTTTTGGCATGTGACAAAAGCACGCAACAAATTATTAACCTGGCTCCATGCACATCATTAAACTCAACTTCACCGTGCTGTCACATCACAGGTTTGCAGGTGTGAAAATGCGGGTCATTTTTACAGGCTCTCAGTTCAGGAAAAGAGGAAGGAAATAGGGAAAGAAAGGAACCGAAATACAGGTCCGATACGGGAGCAGTGTATCATATAGAGGCCTAATATATACAGTACATGCAGTACAGTGTAAATAAGGTGTGTGGTTACAATTAACAACGGTATGAGGCAGTTATAAATAGCAGCAGATATAATAGCATGTTGGGATGCACAATATCCCATTAGTGATAAATTGCATCGTTAAATGAACCAAGACAGTCAGACAGACAGACAGACAGACGTAACAACCTGTCAGTGGGGAGTGTTGGCTGGGAGGAGGAGTAGGACTAAGGCGCTATACGTCCTCTCTGGGGGGGTAACTATACCTGTCAGTGGGGAGTGTTGGCTCATTAACTCACCTACATACATGACTATCTATCTATCTACCTACCTACCTACCTACCTACCTACCGGGCGTACCGGCATCTATCTATCTCTCAAGACGGTAAAATAATCTGATTTTATATCATCACACCTGAATCAACCCAATAGTCTCGTCTTTGCAGACAGTCTTGTATCACCTGCTGATTGCCGCACCGTGTGGGGAAGAAGTCAAAGAGCATTTCCTCCTCCCTTTCATGTGTTTTGTAATTAGCCAACAGATATGGACAATGACTCATAGCTGATAAATATGAATAAAAGATCTGTGAAGCTACACACAGTTAGTAAACAACCAAGCTAATTAGCAGGACCGGTTGATGTGCGTGTGCGAGCGTGTGCTTGTGTGCGTACATGCGTGCGTGCGTGTCTGTGTGTGTAATACATCAAATACATAAAAATAGTCATCATTAATCATACGTAAGCTAAGAAACCAACAGTGGAATATCTATGAAACTATGTGTATATACTATAGAGTGCTGCTATGTCTACATAAAATGCTATCTCTAAGTTACATAATGCATAAGCCTGTAGCCTGTAAGGTCGTCGACATCGAGGCTAGGGCAAGTGCATGCTTCGGCGAGTGCTTTAGGGAAATGCTGCAGGCTAGCTACAGGCTAAGATGTGGAGTAATGAAGAGGTAGGTTTTCAGACAACGGCGGAAGATTGGGAGTGAGTCTGCTGTTCTGAATCTGATTGCTGTGGGAAGTGCATTCCATAGTGTTGGAGCCAGAAGGAAGAAGGGTTTGGAACATGTGGAGCTGGCATTTTTAGCCTCCCTGCGTCGGCTGATCCGAGCGCGCGGGAGGGTTTGTAGGGTCCGCGATCAGACTTGCAAGATATGGGGGTGCTATACCTTTGGTTGCTTTGAAGGCTAGCATCAGAGTTTTGTACTCTGATGTGCGGGCAGTGACCGGTAGCCAATGGAGGGAGCGGAGAAGGGGGAGGGGGGCATTTTGGCTGGTTGAAGACCAGGCGAGATGATACATTTTGGATCAATTGGAGAGGCTTAAGTGCGCATGCCGGTAGGCCAGTGAAGAGAGAGTTACAATAGTCAAGTTTTGACATGACTGATGTCTGGATAAGGAGCTGGGCTGACTCCTGGGCGAGGAAGGGTCTGATTGGCTGACACCTGGGTGAGGAAGGGTCTGATTGGCTGACACCTGCGTGAGGAAGGATCTGATTGGCTGACACCTGGGTGAGGAAGGGTCTGATTCGTCGAATGTATGGAGTGTAAACCTACAGGATCGAGTGACCGCTGTAATGTGTTCTTTGAGTTTAGCCTCACCCTTCTTTAAGCTTCTTCAGAGCAGAATGCCGAAACGCGTCAGCGTTCTCAAATAAACATGAGAAATTGCACCTGAGCCAGTCTTGCATCTTTTATTTTGGTGTGCCGCTTTTTCCATTTACTGCATAGTTGGTTTATGAGTTAAGGATTATAAAGGTAATTTCACTCATTTATTTAAGGTATTACGGTAATATAGTGATTTCATTGGGTTTTGTGACAGCCCTATTTCTGCAATAACAAGCTACGGATAATTTCTTTGGATTTATCATAATTATTATACTCTTTCCTGCATTTTCCTGCATGGCGGTCTGGATATATTATTTCTTTGTTTGTCCAGATTTACATCTATCCAAATTCCCATCAAGTACTTTGTCCACCATTGCTGGTCTGTGCATACAGTGCCGACATTCTATCCTGCTGTTGCTGCTTTCTGACCTGGGACCTGTAAGCAGTCCCTCATTTTAAGCACATTCTATCCTGCTGTTGCCGCTTTCTGACCTGGGACCTGCAAGCAGTCCCTCATTTACACAAGCACATTCTATCCTGCTGTTGCCGCTTTCTGACCTGGGACCTGTAGGCGGTCCCTCATTTACACAAGCAGTCTAATGAGGCCCAGACAGACCACTTTACTGTGTTTAATTGGAGGGAGCAGGAACGGCACACTCAACAGCAGACAGCGAGCATATTTCCAACCGCACGCACACGCGTACGACCGCATACGTGCACATTAGGGATGAGCACATGTACCGTATTACAAAACGTGCACACTAGCTCTCACACGCACACACAGACACACACACACAAACACACACACACGCACACGCACACGCACACGCACACGCACACGCACACGCACACGCACACGCACACGCACACGCACACACACACACACACACACACACACACACACACACACACACACACACACACACACACACCCGCAATAAAAACTCCACAGCTCAATTAGGCTCACAAATACCCACATTCTTCATTGCCCAGGCAGCAAAGGCCCAATAAATCATGGTCTCTGCTAACATCTGGTCACAAGGATGAGCACAACAAGCCTGTAGGGCAATTGAGAACGGAGGAGGAGCGGGGGGGGGGGGGGGTGGAGGGACACACAGACAAGAAGTAGGGCCACGTGTGCGACTGTGCGTGTGTCATGCTTTCTTGCTAACAGACCATTTTTCTCAATCTGGCCTGTCACGGAGTGCAATGCCCTAAGCAAGATTCATCTGCAGCTCAGGAGGTGGCTACCATTGCTTTTGTCGTGGAATAGAGGAGGGTGAGTCCACATGAAATAAACACACGCACGCGTGCACACACTCTCACACACACACACACACACACACACACGCACGCACATGCGTACACACACGCGTGCACCTAGGAGGCATTCCACCTTTATGGATTATGTGCCATCTCTGGAGACCTTCGGAATTGGTGATGTTCCAATCAAGTCTTCATCCATCAAACGGAAGCACAGAAGCCACGACCCCATGCAATGAGTCCGTCTGATCCGGGTCTCGTCGGGGTCGGGGTATAATTGCACTATCATGTCTTCTGCTTGACATGTTTCAGTGTTCAATAATACACCCGGCTGTGCTGTGTTGTACATGTTTCAATTCGACAACATACTCAGCCGGGCCTTCAGTATTGTTTATAATAATTGAAACAATTGAGACAACACGAGACATATCCATTTGTGTGGTCTGTTGAAAAGCTCCCACACGAGTTGACAAACCCCAACGGAGAAGGCAAAACACTCCCGTTACCTCGGATTAAAGCTACAGGCAATACAATTTGTATGATTCCTATGGGAATCACGTACCTTCAAATAAGTGCTTCTAATATCAACCTACCGGGTACATTTTCTTGTCGAGTGCAGTTGGGAAACTAGCTTGATTGGTGGACAGTCCCCATAGGCCAGTTGCAAACAATTACGGTATACGTCTCAACATATGAGATGAAGCCTATATAAGAATAATGAACAGGTCAGCTAACGAGTAGCCTAGCGGTCCACGTACGTTCCTGAGTGGTGAATAGACCACTCACCAAGCTAAGAGATCCATTTAGCATAATTAGGTGTCCATGAGAGAAAATGCCTGAGTAAAGGGTCCATCGCTTTAGATCACATCCACCCATGAGAATATGCTGTAGTATCATCGTGCTATGGAGGACATAAGCATTGCCTCGAGCGCAAATTATATCTTATACCGACTTGGTTGAAACATCAAGTCATTGCAAAGCGTGGGTGTTTGTTCCATTTTTATTACAGATTTAATTAAGTACGTCATTATTAACCTGGACAGTTAATCTAGTTATTTTCGATTAAAAAAATTATCAAATGCCTGATTGCCTGTCCAAGTGCAGATCATTTGTTTTGAGGGGCATACGGCCAAACGGGTAGCCTGGGTTCCAACCTGATTTGCTGCATTCCTCGGATCTGAGAATGTCATGTCACTTCACAACTCAGTCTGGGCAGTTTCCTAATCTCCAAGGTACGTATGAAAGGTTTGAAATGTTGTATCAATGAATGCGCACTGCGCAGCTACTGCTGTTGTCCTGCAACGTCCCCTTATCATTCACTGAACTCACCCCACACAGCCGTCATTTTTCTGAGTGGTGCAACCACTCCAAGGAACAGCAATGTCCATGTCTGCCTATGTATGTGACGTTAATGAGCACCAGTATGACGATTAGTACCAGTAGGGGCACTGTTGTGCCAGAAACAGAGAGAGAGATAGTGCAATCACTGTTGCCTGCTAATGAGAGAGAGAGAGAGAGAGAGAGAGAGAGAGAGGAGGGGGGTTGCACCACTCAGTTCACACGGGTGTGATCTTTCTTTTGTACTACTGAATCTGACAGTGGGTATTGATCAGCGTCATGTACTGAATTTCGTAGGTATTTACTCTCAAGTCTCGAACAGCGCTATTTCTTTTCAACAGTGAGAAGCATGGACAGAGTGGCGCTGGCTGATGATGACGTATCAGCAACAACATGGCTACGTTACGTAACAGTTGACGTTATGGAATGCGAGTCAAGCAGCCTCTGTCCAGACTGAGTAGCGACTGACTTATTCAGAATCACGGAAACGCAGCGATTCAGGCTGGAACCCAGGCTACCAAACGGGTACTAACAGTCCCGACACCCTTCCCCAAACCCTAACCGCACGCGGAAGCCACAGGCGAGTCTTAACCGGCCACGTATGTGTCTTGACCGGCAACGCATGTCAGAGCCACGGGTAAGTCTTAACCGGCCACGTACTGTATGTCGGACTATGTCAGACTAACGTACGCTCCCCATGCAGGCCAAACTGAGGGCTATGACGTTTCCTAGGGAGCCCACAAGGGAAAAGGGTGTGTGTAAATCATGGGCATCACTTCCTGTTGTCAGTCATTCCATTTATTTGAGTGATACGCGTCAGTCAAGAATAATGTGGGAACACAACCTGCGACAGAAACCAGAAGGGTCAGAAATAGTCTGTCTACTTTGCGTAGATGTCCCTCCAGATAGCTGATTCTAATTAATGCACGCTCAGTTTAGTCCCTGTGCAGAACTCCAGGTGTCACAACAGCCAGTAAGAATGAAACACAGGACTAAGAGCAAGTGGCAAGACTCAAGAGCCATTGATCATTCATTTGAACGAGCTGTGTGGAGCAGGGAGATGTGCACACATAGACATCGAAGGGGGCTTCAGCCCCTGCCCTTTTACCCATCTGTAAAACAACTGCCCTCTCCAGACCATGAATGAATGCAGCATTTACTGATGGTGAAAGAAATGCAAATGCCCCCTCCTCTCCTTTCCATGCCATATACCCGAAGGCACCATTCAGGAGAATTCCTTTTTTCCCGAAGTCTCCTGAACCGCATCTCATACACCGCATCTCCACTATGCTAAAGATTGTTGGGTTGCACCCCGAAAATATCTGATCTACAAGCTCTCAACGCGTCGCAGTGCGACACGTCGTGAGCTTGTAGATCTGCTATTTTAGCTATTTGTGTCTAAAAGTGCCCTCTTACGGGATGTCAGCCACTGCCTCTCTAACACTCTCTCCACGTCCCCATGGTGTGGAGGGAGGGAGATGTTGTAGGCCAAAGCTCCACTTACTGTGTTGCGTTGCTTTACGTGTTCGGACAGCATCAAAAGAAACGCGTGGAATATGGGGGCGGAATATGGGGGCGAATGTAACGCAACGCAACGCAACGTCGGCAGTGGAGCACCCTTCATGATTAAAAAGGGAACATTATGCGTTGACGCTGACGCGACACCCAATGGCTGCAGTGGAGAGGAGACTAACATGACCCTCTGTCAGGTCGTGTTCCCACATTATTATTGACTGACACGGACCACACAAATTCATTGAATGACTGACAACAGTAAGTGTCTCCCATAATTCAGGCAAAGGCCTCATGGGACACAGGAAACTTGTGGATAGACCAAAAAGTATATGACATTCCCTTAACGTTAACAGAAGCAATAGAAAAACAATTGCCTATCTCTATATTTTATATGGTCCCATTTTATTCCATTAGGACAGGATCCATTATTACAAAACCTACAGCATATATTATAACACCAATCGCGTTGCCTTCCAAGTTATTCATTTGAAACTGTGGTGTTTTTGTTGCCATGACAATTAGTTTCTTTCAGAATCGGATTTCCGTAGAGGCAACGACATTTGGTGCTGTCTTACAGGTCTCGGCTGAGTTAAGACGCTGTGAAAAGCATAGGGCAAAGAAAAAGGAAGACATGTTTGGCAACACCTGCACTGTTCCCACCCTTCTCTCAGAGTTATGAGTCATCCTGAGCAAAATGCCCTGCATTGCAAGACAATTGGATCAGAAGGCACCGCTAATGCTGTACCTCGAAACGGAAGGGTGGCGAGAGAGAGAGAGAGCGAGAGGACACACACTCAGGTAGAGGATAGGATTATGATGCATGGATGTTTCACTTGACAATCGATTATTTCCGGCAAGCAACATGGTCATACAATGAAGTATAAATTAAGGCTTGAGACGGAGCTATTGAAGAGGAGGGAGGGGCTGAGGGAGGGGAGGGGGGGGGGGGGGGGGTGTATGACTCACAAGATTCACTTTCTTGATATAAACTTTTCTACTCTACTCTAAAAGCTGCAGCCACTCCCTTTGCGTCTCTGTGATGCGAGCGCTGGTTTTCTGAGTTCCGGTCTAGACATTAATAATTGGAATATATTCCAATTATTGATGTCTAGACATATATATATGGGTCAAATTGCATTGTCAGGTTGTCCTGCTCAGGTTGGCTTCAGGTTGATCATTTCCAACCCATCTGTCCATGTCTCAGTCCAATTATATTGTTTGATTTCATTTGGTATGCACCTTAATTACGCTATGATGGCATACTGTATGTCACTGTATGATTTGAATTCATGTCTTTGCCCTCGTTCAAATTTCGCTCATCAAATCACTTCCGATATCCTCTTACAGTTGTCGATTGGTAATGAAGCTTGACTTATTTTTTAAATTATATTATTTTATTTTATTTTATTTAGAGTGGCCAAATATTCTGGCAATGTTTGGTGAAATTCATTGGGCTCGAAATGATCACTGCAAACTATAAGCCATTGAGTCTGCTCATGTGTAGTGTTGGGATCCATGTGTAATGCCTCTATACGTTTCCTCAAATCCACGTTCTGATTGATTAGGTATCTTAGTCAGGGAATGTTATCAGAATAACGTCAGCTGACCTCCAGGAAAGTCTGGCAGGGTAACAGGAGTTAGCAACCTCTGTTATAATAGGGCACCACGCAAGCTACAGACAAATGAGCAGTACCCCAGAGTCTCTCGAGAGGAGGGGAGGAAGAGAGACTCGATATGACAGATACAACAACTATGACAGTGACACAGACGCAGAGAAGGCTCCCTTGACTCAAATACACCAGAGTAAGGCCAAGTGTGGACAAGGACGGACACATGCACAGCACAGATGAACAGTCTGGTGAGAGTAGGAGGACATTAGGCAGGAGGCAAACCATACCTAGAGACCTCTCAGTGCCTATGAAAACCTCCCATCCGTTCGTTAGTCACCCCACGCCTCCATATAGTCACACCTTGTGACATCACACCTCCATATATGGTCACGCCTTGTGACATCACGCCTCCAAATATGGTCACGCCTCGTGACATCACGCCTCGTGACAGCATGCCTCCATATATGGTCACGCCTCGTGACATTACACCTCGTGACACATCACGACACCATATGCCAATCTCCATATAAGAAGATCACCCGTCCTTCCTGTTCCGACATTCCATATGTTGATCTGACCTCTTCAAACCCTGTACACTTAAGACATGCTCCATATATGGCCAGTACAGAATCCATTCCATATGTTGATCTGACCCCCCCCATACTAAGGCGCCAGCGCTCGCCCAGCAGTCTGCAGTCATCCAGGCGGATGCGTGCACCTGACCTCGACAGTAAGACCTTTAGAGCGTCTTACTGTAAAAAGCTGAAAAATGGCCCCCTAGTGTCTCAAACCACTGCATCCGGTCACATACAGTATGTCGTGTTTCATGGTTTTCTACGCTAAAAAGTATTATGAGAGAAATTATGAAAAACGTGAAAAACGCCATACTATTCCGTTTTCATGGATTTCAATGATTCATTTTAAAAAATAAAAATCATGAAAAATAACTATAGCATGGCATTTTTCCTGTTTTTTGACGATAAACAATTATTAAAATTATGAAAAAAAAATCATGATAAAATGTGTTATTTACGAAGATCATGAAAACGACAATATGGAGTCTTTACAGAATTATTGGAAAGAGATGATGAAATCTCAGAGCTACCTTGAGCAAGATGTTGTAGCGCCCAATTAGGTTTTGCTGGCACATCATGCACATGATGTGCCACAGTGTCGGTGGTATTGTGTAACTGACAATTACAGTACATGATGTGCTTTATGTATCCAATAGGCCTATCGCATTTTCATTAGACAGAATGCAAGCTGTAATATGGATCTCTTGTCATACGGGCACACTTTGGTTTGTCATACCTCTAGCCCATTTTGGTCGGGAACCCCTTTTGGTGTTAGCATTATGTTATGCTTTATAGCTATTGAAAAATAGCAGATCTACAAGCTCATAGCGCGGCACCGAGTGCCGCGCTATGAGCTTGTAGGTCTGCTATTTTTGAAAAATCGAAGAACGACCGACATAGAAACATAGCTTTTTCAGAAAACTGTCAGGATTTAGAATACATTTTTACAATCTGATGATTCTGATCTCAGGTCAAAATGCGCTAGAATAGCATTATTTTCGAATGGTCAATCACTCTGACATAATTAAATTTACCTCTAGTTCTGGCCGCCATGTTCCACCGCCTTGATATCTGGCCTTTCGTCTAAGGTAATAGCACGCCGACAGCTGAAATTGATTTTATGCCCCTTTTGTCTTTTTGTTAAAATAGGAGAACTGTAACGAAATCAGCGCTGGCATCTAATAACACCACTTATTCTTAGAGTTCATATGATGTCATTCATATTATTGGGAATGACTGATATCTTCAGATAACGTACGGCGGGCGCCATGGAGCTCCACAGCTGCTCATTACGTTGTTTTTTAATTATTATATCTTTAAGCTTCTTCCTTTTTTTTCCTCCGTGCTGCAGCAGCTGTGCAACTTGCTTTCATAGTGTTAAAGAGTCACGCAAACCAACTCCCTCACCATAGTCACAGCTAGTGCAGCTGTCATTTAATTGTCACAATATGCCTGCTATAAAAGATACATGTGAGGAGGAAGACAGCCCATTGCCTATTTATAGCATTTCTAATAATAATAATACTTTATTTCTATAGCACCTTTCATGACATGAAATGCAGCTCAAAGTGCTTTACAGAGCATGATGAAATGAAATGAACATGAAATATGACTGACTGACGGTCGTAAACGATACAGAGACATCTCCCCGACAATTTCGTCGAGACAGTTTCTTTACTTTTGGACCGCAATTATACGAGTAGATTTTAAAGGTTTTATGACATTCATTTTCATTTATTTTTCTTTTTCTTTTTACTTTTAGGTTTTATGACCTCAATTACACCCAAAAAACCTGAACTTTGAACATTCAGTGGATTTTCTGTGGTCTGAAGTTTTCTTTGGGGTTTGAAAGCCTTTTGAGCTACAATGAAAACAGGCAACACAGTGAAAACAGTGACATCTGCTGGCAAATCCCATTGACATATATGGGATTTGCAGGGTCTTACATCACTTACTGCCGGCAAATCAGAGCACCTGTTTGAGCCAGAAAACCCCAGATCACAGAAAATCTACTGAATGTTAAAAGTTCATGTTTTTTGGGTGCAATTGAGATTAGAAAACCTAAAAAAAATAAGAACAATTCCAAAACCTTTTTTTTTATGTCACAATCCCTTTAAGATGACCCTGCATGTTTGGGAACCACTGGTTTAGAGATAGGCCTATAACAGTCCGACAGGCACGCAATGAATAAACTATGAAAATGAAGCATCAAAATAGTTAAATTATGTTTGAAGAACAACCCACTGAACAAGTATAGGCCTATCCGAATATTTGTATATTTTATCACTAAAGTTCCCTAGAAAAGCTATATTCAAGAGAATAATGCATTGACATGCGGTCAGTAAATATACCGGTACTGTATGTCATTAAACCAAGTCATTTCTGTGATATTAAAAGATGCAACTTCTTATGGTAGAAGGCATATAACATAACCTATATACAGCATGCATCATTTCAAAGCAATAACGCACATGAATGATATATGAAAACCCATACTGCACAAAGGAGATATCATCACCGAGGTGAGTCGAGAACACCGTTAGATGCAAATATGTTTCCTCGAAAGATTTAGGGGACTCTTTCCATCTTTATCTGCACGTCATCTTGCATATAGAAATCAATGCATTTCATTTGGATCGGTGTCAAGCCCTGGAACGGTCTCCATGTGAAATGCAATTTTATTTCTCCCTCCCGGAAAGGAAGCGTTGCCAACTACAAACAACTCCTGGTGTAGCCGAGAAACCACGGCTCCCCCGAGCGGCTGATGTGTATTGGATAATGAGGGTTTCCTGACTGGAAGGGGGTGGGGGGGCGGGGCTCATAGAATCCTTTTCTGGATTCCAAGAATTCCTGTTCTTGGACATTTTAGTCTTTCTGAAAGTGATGAATAGAAAGACACCTTCCCTACTTAAATTCCCTTTTTTTTTTTTTTTTTTTACAATAAGCTCCTTTTCAGACAAAATAATTTGTGTTTGTTTCCTGGATATTCACTCATTATGCATACAGTATGTGGTCTTGTCACTCAATTATAAATGAGAATATTGCATTTTCTCTGTAAATCTCCTTCGAAGACAGAGCGGAAATATCGGCGATTACAATGTTTGACTATTTTGACAGTCCAAAAACACAATAATGCTAAGAGAGAGAAAAAAAATCAAGTCTGAAGTTTGTTGCTCAACATGCTGATATTAAAAATCAGACCTGTCTGAACTGAGCAGTGCAGTGCAGTGCAGAGCAGTGCATGTGTGCGTGCGTGCGTTTGCGTGCGCTTGCGTGTGTGCGTGCGCTGGCTATACAGACACACATAGGGACATACAGACAGAGACGTGTGTGCCACGCTACTCAAAAGTACCACTTTAGGTCACCCAGCGTTATTACAAACTGTCCGTACTCAAACAGACATGGAGACATACATACATAGGGACACACATAGCTGTTCTTTGAAGTATCATCCTTTAATGATCGACTTCTTAATTGGGTCACGACAGCATGGCTGTCCGACAGGGGTCAAGGTCACGGCATCAGCAGGACGTTGTTCTTCCCCGTTTGGGGCGACGTCACGCTGAGGCCGCTCGCGGCGCCGTCATCTGCTGCGGCTCAATTACAATCCAACATCAAAGGGATGAACACCAGGACAGAAGCACATCCATGACACACACACGCATGCACACACACACACACACACACACACACTTCTGTATAGCCACCCACGCATGTATGCAGACTATCAGAGACGGGTGCACGCGAGCACACATACATGCACATGGATCCATCTATAAACAACTCCCCCCCCCCCCCCCCACACACACACACACACACACACATCATTGTGTCTATTACAGTAATCTACGACTTCAGAAGGGGATTCATTAGCGGGACCAGTGGTGAGCTCCACACAGTAATGTGGAGATCCGCGTCTATGATCCAGCTCTTCTGTTATTCTTTCTGACAGATACACTCACTAATTGTGACTTGCACATGAAGGTAACGGAAAATGGTATTACTGTGGATTTCTCTCCCCCACTGTCTATCAGGCAGGGTGTGATAATAAAGAAAGATTGTACAAGTGCATGTGGAAGATATTGATTTGTTTTTGTATTAGCGCTTGTGAATTAGATTAAAGGAAAAAAAACGCAATGAGGCGCACATCAACTGCACGAAACAAACAAAAGCGGATCGTTGGGGAGTGTCGAACAGGCCATCTCCGAGCCACTGAAATCACTAATCCGTGTGAGCACACTCAATTAAGAACAATTTAGAGATAACTAGAGATGTTAGAATGTACACGGCCAAGCCAAATTAAAAATCAATGGCAATTAGGGCTGGTGTTATGGCCCCTTTCACCTCTCCAGTATTGACATTAAATATTAAAGTATATAGAAATGCCTAAGAGCACATGGATCTCAGCAGACAACCCATGCATTTACAACGTGTTCTGTGGCCCTGCTGTAACTATATGAAGCCCTATGGACGTGCGCTTGTAGATCGTCCTTTGTCAGAGTAGGGGCGGGGGTGGCAAGTATAGACCCCCCGAGGGACCACAGCCCAAAATAAATACAGTATAGGGTTTAGTCGATTAATCCTGACTAATTGTTGTTGATTCTACACAGGATGTTAAGAGAAATTGCATTCAAATAGAGTGAAAAAACATTAATTAATCACATCAAGGCATCCAATTAATCTGGAAAACAGGGAGGTCGGGGTGGTATTTTTGTCGCACCACCAATCACCTCCAACGACAGGTTTGGAGGTTGTTTAATTTCTGATGAGAAATGAGCTCCACGTGGTCCTCTCTCTGGGTCCATGCTCACAGGAAGACGGAGCGACCCCCCACAGAGAAGCCTATACCAAAGCAGGGGAGGATTCGATTTGGATTCTGTCCTGATGCAAACACTGGCCACACACCAGGAACAAAGTGTCGTTGTGAGCTAGCTATATATATATATATATATATATATATATATATACAAATTATGGCTGTCGAAAGGAACAGCCGTTTGCTCCACTGTACTGTAGATAGATCCATTAAGAACCCGAAGAATAAAAACGGCAAGCGCTGCGATTTTACGTTGTTATTTCTGTTCAGTTATTTGAGGATGTTATACAATGCATTGTGTGTCATGCATAAATACATCTTCCAGGGAGGAAATCTAATTCATTGTCAAGACAGACTGGCCACATAGCTGTTAATATTCTGATCCCTCTCGCATTAATAGCAATGGCAACATCTGACCATGCATGACCCATTTGATGCAATGGGATTTTTCAACTCTCTGCATTATAGACCCGCTCACACTGGAATGCAGAAGTGCCGTTCTCACTCTCAACTCATATAATACTGTAGTTTGTATTGATTATAATATTTTTTTTACATTGTCAAGCAGTATAGCTAGGTGTCCTACCCGACAAGGCGACCAGGCCTGGGTTGATGTTTCTCAATGAAAGAGTATGCATGGGGAGAGCTTCGGAGTCTAATTCTTTACAATGATTACAGACAGTATTGGCACTTAGATCCTTATTATTCTCTCGTACATCAAAGGAAAACTATAATCATCATTCAGTGCACAAAATATAGATGGCCTCAATCCTCAAGGAGACAAACTGTCACCATGGGATTTGATCAGCATGGGACGGATGGATGGCTGCTTTGAAACGCAGAGAATATGAGTCGAGACACGTCCTTCCACTGATACCTTCTGAAACCAAGAGCAAAGAAACGTTTATCTCCAACAGTTAACACCATTTTAATATTCCTTCACTATCCCCTTTGAACACTCTCCTGTACTTTGATAAATCCTTGATATAATGATTTCGGGTGTGCCAGTACAGTACAGTGACAGTACAGTACAGGGTACAGTATTATATATTTATATATAAGGGCTATGTGGAATGTTGCTTGTGTCTTTTTTTTTTTTTTTTTTTTTTTATAAAAGCAACATTTATTTGACAGAAAAGATATATATATATCAAAGCAAGTCATTATGACAAAAGAAATTACAAATTCAAACAGTTGGACAATGAAATCCAGAAAGGCAGACAGTTCTTTCTTTGCAATTCTATCTTGAAATGCAAGCCTAGTATAAAAGGTTATGAGAAAATAAAATAAAAACTGGTTTAACTTTTACATTAGATCCCATCAAACTAAGGTCTTTCTAAATCCAATTCCAAGTACACCTTTAAGTGGTGTAAGTGTCTAAATTAATTTTGTCAAAATGTTGAAAAGCAGATTGGATTACTTGGGCATCAGACAGTATGAGACTGTGTGGCTGTGCAGGGAACTGAAGTGACTTCCAGGTTGCTACTTTGGTGGGTCTGTGTTGATGCTGTATTTCTCTTTCAGAAGCTTCAGCTGCTCTTCTTTCTTCTTTGTGTCCATTTTCTGGAAAGCTCTGTTTGCATTGTAGAGTTTGTAGTAGAGGACCACCAGGTATCGATTGCAGACATTGAAGCCTGACAAGTGGTCACAGGCATTCTTAGCATCAAAGAGGTCCTCATAGACAACATATGCCGTTCCACTTGATTCTGGCGTGTTCCCCGTTCTGATTTGACGTATTGGTCCATATTTCCCAAAGATATCATACATTTCCTCGGCTGTGATCTTGTACGGAAGGTTCCTGATGTACAGGATTCTATTTACCTCAGGAGGTAATCGTATATTAGCTCTTTTCGCTGCTTGCATAGCCATGGCGACGTACTTTTAATGAACAGTAAGCCCCTGAAGAAGGAAAATGGGTAACTATTTGCTCAGAATAGCACTGCTTGCTTGTTTGCTTGTGGTAAAATGGCTGCGCCTAGAGCTGGGCTGTTGTTGACGAATCTGTTGCTTGTGTCATAGAGGTAGTTTAGGCCCTGAGTATCGCTGATCGCACTACACCAATCTGATGCCTGAATGCCTTTTATGTGGTTGTCTGCGGTGCTTGTGTCATTTCTGTGATGTCACTTATGTCCTTATATTGAGCCCCCCCCCCTCCCCCCATGTCAGACATGCCCAAAGATGGGGTCTATAAAGTCAGGCTTGGTTGTTCCGCCTAGACCCATATATGGAGCTTCGATGGGAGGGGTCTATGATGTCAGACCTGGGAATGTTAATTATCTCCAAATGTGGGGATGTCTGGATGAGTAGGTATCAGGTAGAGGATCATCTTATCTTGGTAGTACTTGGTAGCACTTGGGAAGACGCCCGTGTCCTGCAAAGACACTCCCGGATTCATTGTAAATCGCCTCCTTGTTCCCTACATGATGGAGGCCATCCGCTTGACTGAGAGAGGTCATGGATCCAGAGAAGACATCGACACCGCTATGAAGCTCGGTGCTGGATATCCCATGGGCCCTTTTGAGCTGTTGGACTATGTTAGACTGGACACGGCCAAGATTATCATGGATGGCTGGAGTGCCGTGGATCCAGACAACCCACTCTTTGCCCCCAGTGAGATGCTGAACAAGCTGGTTGCAGAGGGCAAATATGGCAAAAAGACGGGAGAAGGCTTCTACAAGTACAAATAACAAATGCTAGCAGCAACTCTGACAAGAAGACTCACCCAGAGTAAATAACCACAGCCTGAACATAATAGGTGAGGTGGGAGCCACTGGGAAACCCTGTTGAAACTCAGGAAGCAGCCAAGGACTGATGAAAAGCATGAGAAAGAAAGCATTGGTTCATCATGACAGCACTAATTATGCTATAGGGCCTTCCAACCAGCACATCAGGAGCTATTAGGGGTTGTCTTGCTCAAGGACACTTTGACACTAACTCTGGGGGAGCCTGGGTTCTAACTGGCAACGTTGCGGTTGTGTCATGAATGTCATCTTTAAATGTGGTTTGTGTATGTGGACCCCTTGCACTGCAGAAATATAATCCAAAGGGAAGCACGCACATCTCAAGTGCTGAACAAAAACACGTACAGATATGATAAGAACTAGGAAGTCCGCGCACCAATCTTGAGCTCCCAAATTGTATTAATAATTTATAATAAATAAGATGCAACAATGTTTCGACCCTTGGTCCCTTGCAGGTCTTCATTAGTGTTACATTCCCATTTATATATATATATATATATATATACAATCCCCGATTATGTAACAATTAGGAATGAGGAAACAGCCGCAGGCGTGCAATATAATTTATACAACAGTTTGATTTTGATTTTGATTTTATTTGGATCTCTTTTAGCCTTTCGGCTAATCTTCCAAGAGTCCAGAAATAAATTAAAACATAACACAATACATTATATTACATTACAAAATAGTACATTTCATTACAAAATTACATTTCAAATTACACTGATGCTAAACGACATCAGTGAGTTAAATGTTACAACATGATAAAAAATACCTATACCTCTAATCCTCAACTCATACAGCCGCACACACTCACGCACACACAGGCACAGCATATGCCTGCCCACAGACATACAATTCATTCACCCATCTATGGTGGACTATGCATGGCAGGGTCGTCCTCTTCCCTGAGCCAGCTGAAAACCTGACCGCATACCAACACAGAAACTAGAACAAAAAACAAAATCACAGCATGATAGTGCATCAATAAAATCAATCAACAGTCACAATGAACAAGCTGCTTTTGTAATGAGAGTGCCAAATAAAGTGCCACACTGACCACATCTACTTAGACAAGGCTATGGACAAAGCTTTCGAGCCAAGTACTAGTAGAAAGAATATTAAATATTAAAGTGCCACTGAGGCCAACTGTAGAGACAACTAGAATGGATACGATCTGCTGCTCTTATTCCTTATAGAGCTAGTATAGAGAGAATGGGACAGAATAGTACAACTGAACGGTACAACTGGTCTTTCTCCGTCTGCGTCCCTATAGTGTAGGATTTGCGGGGTAGTGTCTACTCCCTGGTATGGGTAGTGTCTACTCCCTGGTATGACTGCTGTTCTGAATCCTAAAACTCTCTGGTGTCTGGATACGACTGCTGCTCTTATTACATGTCTTCCGGGCCGCTCGTCGGGGGGGGCGGGACTGCGGCGCTCTATTGGCTGTTCAGGGTATACTATTATCACCTATTTTAACATTGTTCAATATGTTCCACCACTGGGATTTCTTAGGGCTTTTGATATGTTAATAAAATATTTATGAAACAAAGAAAGTTGAAAGTTTCCGTTGCAATTTGTTTGAGGTTAAACCCTATATGCCTCTACCTGTACTATCACCATTGTTATTGTTAACAACTATAGGCCGAACTATTATAATTGTTGTGTAGAATGTGAAGCCCTCTTGGCTTAGAACAATATTTAAAACTATATCTTTATAGTTGTAGTGTGAAGTCTGTGAACAGCCTTTAAGAAAGGTGTAAAACTGAGAATGAGCTGCAGACACATTAGTTGATTGTGTTGCAGTAAAGTGAAATGTATGCGTCTGCTGTAAAGTTGCTATCTTATATCTGGCATTGATCCCTTTGTTGCAAGTATGTGAACTGTGAAGTGTAATTAATTGTCTCTCGGTCTGCTCTGAGTCAGAGCCACTATGTTGCTTTGACATCCAGGAAAACTGCTGATTTATTTCATCAGTGAATAAGTCAAAGTGGTTGTGATCCTGATACAGCTGAACAATGCAATTTGGAGTTTTGGCTCGGGCTGAAATAGAGAACTGCAGATTTATAGCAGTGGTGGAAAAAGTACTCAATTGTTTTACTTAAAGTAAAAGTACCAATACTGCAATTTAGAAGTACGTCGTTACAAGTAAAAGTACGGAATTGAAATTGTACTTAAAGTACTAAAAGTAAAAGCAGAATGTCCCATTTCAGAAGACAAAATCTATGGGAAATAGCCGATCTACACACCCACAACACCAGAGGGAGTGCAACAAACCATGTACAACCCAGATTCGGCACAAACAAGGGACTAAATTCTTTTCGCTCCTATGCCACCAAAATGTGGAACGCCCTACCAACAGTCATTAAGACATGTGAATCCCTTGACTCCTTCAAAACCGCTCTCAAAGGGCACCTACGGATGGCTGCAATTCGAAACTGGCCTCTGTAAAATCTGAATCCCCCCCCACCCCACTTTCCCTCACTGTATATTGTATCTTTTCCCTTTTTTGCTTCCCATATGATGAATTTAGCTACATAGAAATGTCTATTTGTATGTCTCTAAATGTTTGTATGTCTTTAAATGTTTTGATGAATTGAACAATGTGGACCCTGTTGTAAACAAGTGTAATGCTTAATTGGGTCGTCCACTCACAGTTGACAGTCTTTGTATTGAGTTTGTGCTTAAAATGTACTGTAAATTCTACAAACTGTTAATAAATATTTCAATCAATCAATCAAAACAATGCATCGCGTTGTGAGCTTGTAGATCGGCTATTTTCAAATTGCCGAAATGCATAGGGTTAAAGTGGTTAATGTATGTTTTAACTATACGGTAGTAACTAATAATTGTAGTGGAGTAAAAGTAAAAATGTTGGCTCTGAGATGTAGTGGAGTGTAAAAGTAAAAGTACTGGAAATTGGAAATACTCAAGTAAAGTACAATGTACCTCAAAATTGTCCTTAAGTACATTACTTAAGTGAAAGTACTTAGTTTACTTTCCACCAAAGAGAAGGTGAGCCCCTGTGGCTGGACGGGTCTTATTTCTTGGGCCCGGTAGAAGGCGTGACGCTATTTAGACAGCACAGTTCAGATGGTCATTAATGGAAGGAGACCAGGAAGAGAGCCTGATGGAGCCTTGGCAGATGAGTCAACCGGTCAGCCCGTCCCCAGAGCCCTCTGTCGGACGCTTTTATTACCCAAGCCTCCCGGTGGTGGGCTGGGAATTCACGGAGCCACACCGCGAGCGGTGCTCTTTGAGCCTTTACTTTACTGATGCCTCGTTGTCTTTGAACCTGCGCTTCTCATCATAGTGTTCACCCCACCGCCGACAGCTCGCTGTTATAAATAACCCACGTAGACCTGAGAACTGATTCTACAAAATGTCTTCTAAATCTTTCTTGACAGTTTTCTGAAAAACCTATATAGACCGATTCACAGAGGGTTGCCTGGCTGGGTGCGGCCATTACCGAGGTGTACCATTAAGCGCAGCAGCACTGATTTGGGAACACCTGGCCTACGGAGCACCTGCTCCATGGATTACACCTCAGTAATGGCCGCGCCCAGGGCACCCCTCTGTGAATCGGTCTATAGGGTCCCCCTAGGACCCCCCCCTGCCCCCCCCCCCCCCCCCAGAAGCACAGATTTGAGTTAAAAATGTTCTGAAAGAATATATTCAAAGATGTGCGCCACATTTTCACGATTTTTCAAAGATAGCAGACCTGCAAGCTCGTAGTGTGCCACGCTATGAGCTTGTAGATCTATTTTTCAATACAGCTAAAGTATAACACAATGCTTAAAACACCAACAGGGGTTCGCGCCCAAAATGGGATAAACATGATGTTATGTCTGCTGGAGGAGGAGGAGGAGGAGGAGGATGTAGTAGAAAGAGAGAGAGCGTGGAAGGGTCATCATCTATCTTCAGAAATCAGAAACACTTTGATGGCCTCTCTGTAGAACTAGTACTACGCACGCACACAGGAAGTCGTTTTGTTGAAGGTGTCAGAGAATGAAGCGTAGGAAATCCAAATATAAGTATATTGTGGTTTTGATGAGGAACAACATGCTATCAGCAAACAACATTAGTCACCACACAATTTTATTAAGGACTGACAACAGGTTTATATATTTATATGCCATCTCCGAGAGAAGACAGTTTAGTGAATCAAAACATTTTGGGGCGGGAACCCCTTTTGGTGTTAAGTAATTTTATTATGCTTTAGCTATTGAAAAATAGCAGATCTACAAGCTCATAGCGCGCCACCGAGTGGCGCGCTACGAGCTTGTAGGTCTGCTATCTTTGAAAAATCGAAGGAACCACTGACATAGAAACATAGGCTTTTTCAGAAAACTGTCAGGATGTAGAAGACATTTTTTTAGAATCTGATCTCAGGTCAAGGCCGCTGAGGTGGGTGCATATGGGTCTGCCATGCGGCATGCCCGTGAATCTGCCAGTATATACGGTCAATCATTGGTATCTGACAACCTCCTGTTAGGTTGCTCTAGTATCCTATCTATAGTAGCCATATTTATGCATTGTGTGAATTATCCCATTTAGGAAATACGGCACGGTATAGCAAAGGAATCAGAAGAAAAAAAGACCAACAAAAAAAGAGGGGAAAAAAAGCACAAAACACTCAGGAGGCTGAAGGACTTAAATGATTCATATGTGATGCTATTTTAAGGAGACAAGACGTTCAACAGCACTGGGAAGTTATTCATATTCAAAATGTTTCTTGTAATGAATATTCATGTGGATTGTTTCATTCTGAACAAAAGCCCAAAAGTTGTCCTCCTGTGCAGACTGTGGAACATCCTGAAATGTTAATCTCTCATAGGATTTTTCTTTGCCTGATTCACTCAAGTATGAGCTGCTAGGGGGAAACGAGACGAGTTTGACTTAAAATAAAAACCTAGGTTTGTCACTCATGAGAGAGGGCAAATGCATGAAAACATTTTGTCATTTTAATGTAACCGATTTTACGGTCGGATTAAAATCAGATGAATGCAAAAGTAATGGTCCATGTGAACCTGCACAAACCCATAAATCGTGCACATTCATATTTATTTATCTGCTAGTCTATTAAATGTCTCAGACGTAGTAAAATAGCACACTCATTTCTGTTTTCAAGATTATAGAAATGATTATGAAGATACCCAATATATTATCTGTTTATCAATATATAGTACAAACCATATATGTCATCTAAAAAAAGACACTACAGCATTGACAGCACTTGTAGTAGTACTAAGTAAGGATAAGATCGTTTATGCTTTGACTATTGTAGCGTCACTTGGCCAATCAGGGACCAATGCAAGCGGAGCGGGGGTGAATCAATAACATCTCCTTTCCTCTTCATTCTAGTGGATTTACTCTGCAAGAGACTGGCTTTATATACTGGGAATGTACCTGGTGTGACCATTTGAATGACTGTACTGAAGGGTAATGCCAGAGGGGCCCAATCATAGATGATAGCCTCGGTCCCACATTTACTCGTCTTCCAAGAGAAAAGGACAGATGAAGGTTTTAAAAAGACATTCCCAAGCTGCGCCTAACGTGCCCTGAATATCGACAGCGGCATAACATCATTTTTCCCCGACCTTTGCCACGGGCTTGTTACCTTAGCCTAACGAGGGATCCTGAGGACAGGAGCCTTCATTTGCACACATGCAGTTCTATGGGATTTCTTCACAGCCGTCAAAACGCTTTTGACTCCCAGCGTGGACTTTCCCCATTATCGACCAATAGGTGTAAGGGTATGGAGGGGGAGGGGGGGGGGGGGGGGGGGGGGGAGGGGGGGAGGGGGAGGGGGGGAGGGGGGGCTCCTGCTGTACTGTATATGTTCCGTGAGCCTATAGCTCTGCTCTGCTGACACATTATACAGACCAATTAGTCCTTTCTGTCCCCTCCTCACTGTACACAGTATGGCACAGAACAATGGAAGGTATACGTAACGTAACGAGTGCCAAGCTGTGTGCACACATCACAGTGAAACACCAGAATAGACCTGTTGCTGCTGGGCTTGTTTAAAGGCCACTGAGACTGAGGTAAGACAAACACACACACACACACACACACACACACACACACACACACACACACACACACACACACACACACAGAGTATATGAGCACCTACGTACGCACGATGCCACACACACACGCAAAAACGCACATATTATGCACGCAAACATACATTATGCGCACAACTCACAAAACCGGTAGTACAGTATCAGTTTAATGTGGTAGTGTACTATGTATTGTATTGTATTGTATTGAGTCACGCCTCCATATATGGTCACGCGTCGCACGCGTCGTGACATCATGCCTCCATATATGGTCACGCCTCGTGACATCACACCTCGTGACACATCACGCCACCATATATGGCCGTCTCCATATATGAAGATCACAACACTGACCTCATCAAATCCTGGATAGCCATTAGCCAAACATGGAGAAGACTGGATCATCACCTAGATCTGCATAGCCGGCCAGTGTAACGGACTTCTTTTAGTAGTCAAAGACACGAACAGGAACTTCAGGAGACAGTTCATTCTGTAAGAACAGACAAATAAATCACTATTTGTTGTTGGAACTGGTCCACTGCTTAGCCTCAGACTGTCTCAGAGGAACACGGAATCCACTCATTTTAGCCTGACCAATAACAGTAGCTCATCTGTCTAATTATTTTTGCCTGACCAATAACATTAACCACTGTCTAATACATGTTTTCATTTTATTATATAGATCTTAAATCCAAATACAATATTGAAATGAGAATACCATAGCAGCATACTGGGCTCAACATTGAGTTTGCAATTAGGCTACAGAAGAATTATACCATCAAAACATTAAATTATAACAAGTTATAGTTGGTACATTATATATAGCACATACCTGTAAGAACAGACAAATAAATCACTATTTGTTGTTGGAACTGGTCCACTGCTTAGCCTCAGACTGTCTGTGGGCAACACAACACAAAAAGTAAACTCACTTTATTTTCGCGACTAAGGGCCGATTCATACTCCTATTTTAGAGCCCAATAAAAGTCGGTTCGGCGCTGTAGAGCCTACAATGTGATGTCATTTGAGGTTCGGGGGGGGGGGGGGGGGGGGTACCGTCCTAAAGTCGGCTCTTCGGTGCTACTGAGAATTTCTGACGAGCCGAAATCATTTCGGCACTACAGCGCCGAAACAGCGGTAAAATAGGAGTATGAATTGGCCCTAACACTGCATGACGTCATCACTAGTCCCCGTGATAAACCAAAAGCTGTTTACAAAAAGATTCATTGCACTCAGATTAATATTATCATAATGACCCTTAATATTATCATAATGACCCAACGTCATATGTATATTAGACACTGTATGCTTCAATTTACAGCTGAAATGAACACTATTTCATAACAAAAACATAAAATAACATCACAGTATTTTCAAAGAGCCCTCTCACCTCAGAGGAACACGGAATCCACTGAGGTAGCTACGGTAACACCACTAGGACAAACAGAGCGGCAGCTACGGGAACCAAAGTGCTATATATCTTAGTTTGAACAACAAAACTATGTCTGGTACTGCTCAATAGTGGGCAAATGAACAACTCAATTTAACTAACTATTTAACTCTGTTACACCAGCAACTCTACATCTGACCTCAAACCCTTACGTAGATCTCCATATATGGAGCTGAACTGTTCTTCCATATGTTGATCCATCCCCACCCATCCTTCCTCGTCGATGTCTCCCTTTTGACTGATACCTGTCCATTTAAACTCTAGACGGGCCTGCCCCAAAGTTATTAGTGCAGCCGCGTCCGGCAGCCCGGTGGAAACTAAGGCCCGGCCCTACCTGGGCCCTAACTGGTTGTGACCGTAGGTCGCAGTTAACTATGAAAACCTGCTAAACCTGTCAGTCAGTCCGTCCGTCCGTCCGTCCACCACACCTCGTGACACACTCCAATAAAGATACGTGTGGGGTTCATTTGAAACATTATGGGAAAAGGAACTTCAGGGTGTAGGCTGTAGTGTCATTACATTAATAGACTACTATAAAGTTCCAATATGCCACAGAATTCACTTGCTTTTTGGGAGTGGATAGAGTAATAATAATTATAATATCTGTGATTTATATAGTGTACTCAAAGATGCTTTACATGTTTGGGGGCCGGGGGAGAGAACAAAAGAAAATAAATAAATAAAAGCAATATACAACGCTAAAAGTAACAAGTTGAAATGGAAGTCAACTCGGGAAGGCTATTCCGAAGTTTCCAGAGTGGATTACAAGGTTACAAGGTTTATCCCCTTACAAGGTTACAAGGTTTATACCTCTGCTCTGAGCCATCTGAGCAGCCATCTGACAGTGAGGGTAAGCAGTAACACCCAGAGGAATGAGTTCACGTATGTGTGTTTCCGCTCTCACCTATGTACGTATATGCAACCTTACAAGGGGCTTGCCTTTTGCCAGGCCAAATCCTTAAATAAGAATGTCTTCTTAAGTCACTTGCCTGGATAAATAAATGATACAAAGACGAAGAGGAAAATACAAGTCCCTCATGCGCCCACCCAAGCCTATGACTGCACAGTACTTCACTGATGCTAATTAGCTTCCTGGGACCAACATGACAGCTGTAACATCATAGCTAATATCAAGTGAAGAAAAACATGTCCCCCGTCGCCAATTTAATGTTTCTAGCTCTGGGCTACTGTCTGTAGAATGCCTACAGTAGGCAGAAATGTCTCGATCCTGCATGCGTTACCGTATGTCAAACTCTCCACAGCGAAAACATATCAGCATTCAGATACAGTATACCCTGGATCCTCCCCATGTACACCACTATGTGAAAGGTTATGGATGTTGTTTTGTAGGGTGTTAGGCGTGTAGGGAATACAGCGTTTGCTCGAGACAGCGTGACAAGTAAAAACAACACACACACACACACACACACACACACACACACACACACACACACACACACACACACACACACACACACACAATAACAACAGTATAAATAATACATAAGGCTGAACCAACCAGGGACCAATAGTAGAGGCTTGATGTAGTGTATCACACTATAAGGCCTCGGTGTTAATTGAACAACTGAGAGTGATATTGTTTGTTTTACTGTGCCGTCGGTGTCATGGGGGCCGGGGCTCATCATTTCTCTATACTATCGACTATATGTACATTTGGAGCAAAACTGACCGATATATACTGTCCGTAGCGCAAAGGGCGCTTGGGTGGTAAAGTACCTGTCCACAACCCCGGAGTCTATAGGGGTTTGGGTGTCTATAGGGCTTGGGGGGGTAAAGTGCCCGTCCACAACCCCGGATTCTAGGGGTTTGAATCCACCCCGGGGCTTCCGGCTTGGCCAGAGGTGTTTATACACAATTTGTCATGTTCAGGGGCAGGTGGGTGAACACTGAACAGGTGGCTGAGGTGGGGAGGGTGATTTTTGTCACTGGGGGCGACGCCTGTCAGCTGGGAATGAATTGAGCAGAGGTAGTAGGACAGAGTCACTACGTTTCTTTCATAAAAGTGTATATTTGTGAATCTTTAAATGTTCAGATTAATTGATAATGGAGGACACTGATGTAATCGAGTCTTAATTAGGTCGCCTTCAACTTAAGGTAAGGTCCTCTCGGTGGGGGCTCCTCACTGAGCGCTGAGCCAGCAGCGTATTGTATTTGAGTTAAAGTGCCGGAGTACATAAAGCTTTTAAAAATACATGCTTTTATAAATACTTGAGAATTCGAAAAGAACTAATTATAAAGTGCATTTTCTTCACGCGCACAACACATTGTGAGCTTGTAGATCTGCTGTGTACTTAGGTACAGTACCCCTCAAGTAAATAAAGTATACAGTATGTACTTAGTTACTGTCCACCACTGGTTTACCAATATTTTTTAGATGTGTATATATAACCTTTTTGTTGTGCAAGGGTTTTGATCATGAGCTGTCAAGCCTTCATTTCCCCTTCATGGGGATGAATAAAATACCTAAATACCTAGGCTATAATATAACTACTATTAATATGCAGCACGGTAAACAACCACATTCCCTGTTTTGATGTTGACATAAAAGTCTTTGGTTGCTTTCTGCTGCAGCAGCGCTGCGGGACACGACTTACAGAGAGCACCTCCTCAAAGCTCAGATTGTTTAAATATTAAACAGTGATTCTTCTTATAACCATTATACTGCACTCACTGCTTCACAAACCTTTTAGCTCCAGAAACAGAAGAGACATTTGATGTCTCCCCAGAGCCAGGACCCAATGGCTAGTGAAAATAGCAGACCTACTACACACTCTCACAGCACAACAGCTTGTATAGATAGTCATCTTTTCTTTTTTTTGTTCATGAAATTATTTAGAAAAAAAACATTGCTTTGGTTATAATTCATGATTAAAGTTTTGCATATTTATGTTTTTACTTTTTAAATAATAATGTAAAACTTAAACTAAATGTAGGAAACAAAATAAAGGGATATTAAATATCCCTTTAATTTAGTAAATATCAGATATTACCCAGTGCTGTACAGTGTACAGTACCGTCATTTCATAATAGCACGGTTGTTTTTTAGTTACGTTGAGAATTATGAACATTTTCAAATTGTTAAGAGTGTCCGTGTTGGACAAGAAAAGATGCCATAGTAAAATCACAACATAAGAACTATGAAGCTAGGGATACAATATTCAACAAGTCATAAACCTTCAGCTGTATGTACGTATATAGACTAAATGGTAAATGGTGCATTTATATAGCGCTTTTATCCAAAGTGCTTTACATTCACCCATTCACACACCGATGGCGGAGGAAACCATGCAAGGCTCAGTTCAGAGTCTTGCTCAAAGACACTTTGACACTCTGACTAGTTACTTGTGCAAGCAGAGCGCGCAAGTACTGTAATCGGATGCGTATGTCAGTGGCGTCACTTGGCCAATCAGGGACCAAGTGTGTGTTGTTGGTGGCGTCGCTCGGCCAATCAGGGACTAAGAACAGCGATCGGCTGGGTATGTATGTCGGTACATTCCACCAGCTAATGAAACCACTGTTCTCGATGAGAACGTTTCAAAATTGGTATAAGGTCTATGGGGGTGTGTATTGGCTGGGTATGTATGTATGTCGGTGTACTCCACCGGGCAATGAGGGACCACTGACCACTGCTGTATTTCAAACCTAGACAGCAGCACAGAGCTTTAGGACTCAGAGCAGCAGTCGTACCAGCAGTGGTGTGCGCTCTGCTTGCGCACAAGTAGGCCATAAATGGCTCACTTGTGTGCAATGAGCAAGTTGGCAGCTTGACAGAGTGCATTTCTAGTTTGGTAATGTTTTGAGTAGTAGTTCAGGCTTTATCAATATAACCATATATTTGCTCGAGTGGTGCTGATGCATGAACTAAATTCTAAAACCTCGTGTGAAGAAAGAAGCCCTCCCATGGTAACAAATCATTGGTACGTGATCGGACGTATGCCATGGTTATTAATCCATTCGAAGCTATCTATGGAAGCAACTGCTTGGAGAAGATCTAAAAAAAGCAGAGATCTGCAGGGAGAAACTCGCCACAGGGAAATAAGGGAAACATGTCCTCTTTGAGCATGAGAACACCATGGAAACAAATCCACATGATGCCACATGTATTCCAGCTGGGTTAAAGAAGATTGTATGTACTGTAGTGAGGAGAAATTGCCCATGGGAACGTCAGGTTTATTGAACATACAACATGCATGCCTCACACCTGATATCGTAGTGTAATCGTAGTGTACCAATCTCAGATTGGATAGTGTCAAACATTCGAGCATGACATTTTGTGAGATGTCGATGCCAGTATGATAGAAACAGCAAGGGCCAACAAGCACATGACAACAGGCAGAGCTGCAAACTTGAAGGAAATAATCTAAACTAATGTAAACTTATTGCGTAGCAACCACCTTATTGCATAGCAACTGCCTTGTTTGTGCATACAGTCAGAGACAACTTTCTTGAAGAGATTATACTTGCAATGGAATTGTTATCAAAGATTGATTCATGTGAGAACACAATTGGACGTATGATTATCATATAAACTTTTATAAAAGCACCAACTCACTCCAAGCCATTGTATAATTCTATATTGTCAATTCAATTCAAGGCCAAAGCAAAAAAAAAGAAGTATGTATGTACAGAAAGTCAGAATCTCCAATAAATCAATTTCTATATGTAAAAAGATCCCTCGATGCGGATAGTGCAGGAATGCACAATTATTAGTCTTTAGGGTGGTTGTGTTCTATTTGATAGCCGTCTCCTATCACAGCAGCTCACACATCTTGCTGCTGTGTTTGCACATTGTTGTACTTCGCGTGGGAGTTTTTTGTCATAGTCATGTATTCAAACTCTCCATGGGTGATTGTAATCTGTGGGAAGTATGTGTCTCTGATAGTGGACAGATGGTTAGGAAATGTAACTCAGTTTCCAGTGGGTGCATAGTCTGTCTTCTCTAGGGATACATGTCTGCCTATGACGGCCTTTCTCGATCGCAAGACTGTGCTCACTGAGTTTGTAAGATGTTTCTTTGTTTTGGGTCGGTCATTAAGCTACAGCAGTGGTTTGCAATGGAAGGGATGGGACCCCCAGGGGTCCTTGAGGTAGTTCCCCAGTAAAACGCGTTGAGGGAGTTCCCCAGCAATTATTCTAACCACTTTAAATTAAGTGATATACAGTAAATATAAATGTTGGGCTCCTTGTTTCCCCTGCCAGGGGATCTCACTAATGCAGTGCCCTTTCTGTCGCAGAGGTAGACTGTGGATGCTTTCAAAATGTGCCTATGAATGACATGGTCGGTGGCAAGTTCTAATAAGATTTTAATATTTTCTTCTTTTACTTTATTTCAGCTTAACTTTCTAGGGAAATAAAACATTATAGTTTCCATTAGCCTGGAATCGAGGCAGTTTCGTGAAACACAGGAAATGATGTTGTAATCTAAAGTGCAGTGGACTCTGCATGCAGGCAGAGGCGTCCTCTTCCCTGAGCCAAGCTTGCGCCGGACCGCATACCTGAGCATTAGTTAGGCCAATTATGTGACGATATAAGGTTGAACATGGGTTAAGTGTTCCTTCGAGGGTTTCATTCTCACTCTCACGTCGTACAGTGACCTGGCGCTCCCCCGCTGCGAGAGATGCTTCTCAACATTCCCAGTAATCCAGACCACTGCAGTGTTGATTTCGTCAACACTATGACGAAAAATGTTCGTCGACTACCTTTTTTTTCCACTGACGAAAACTAAATGGAAACTAAATGAAAAATAAGCTATGGTGACTAAAACTTTGACAAAATATACTGTCGATTTTGTCAACAAATAAAAACTAGACTAAACGCGCAGCGCGACGCGTTGTGAGCTTGTAGATCTGCTATTTTGTAAAAGTGTAAAAACAGTCATTACGGAGACCAGAAAAAATACATTTTTACGACTACATCAACAGCGCGACACGCAGTAAAGGTAGACGGGATCAGGACTCGAACCCGCAGCATGCTCTCGGGTTGCATTAACAGAGACGGGATCAGGACTCGAACCCGCAGCATGCTCTCCGGTTGCATTAACAGCCTATAGGTCGCCAGGCCGGCCCGGGCCTTCATTAGGCTTGAATTATTGTAATGCAGTGTCTTTCATCATTGTGCTTATCTGAACCATAGATTTGGCCAAAATGTATATGATATTCTCTGTGATTCTTGTTTTCTGTTAGAAAGGGGAGATGGGTTGTGCAATGTTATTAACCCATAATGGTGAGGAGATAGAGGGCAAGAGCTGAGCAAATAAGATATTTGTATTCATTGCCATGTTTCACGATTAGGTAATTGCAATCTGATTAACTATAAATGCACCAAGTCTCTCTCTGTGTGTGTGTGTGTGTGTGTGTGTGTGTGTGTGTGTGTGTGTGTGTGTGTGTGTGTGTGTGTGTCACATAAATGACATAATAAAATGTTGAAAATGAGTGGTATTCCCCTCTAAGATAAAGCTTTCAATACTGAACCTTTAATTAATGTGGTTTAGTGAAACCTTTACATCTGTTAGGATTGCAGGGATTATAGACTCTTAGCCATGTTGCAAGAAATGCCAAGAAATATTTCAAGCTGATTCAAAGGTTTATTGTTTATATTATTATATTGCTAGTGATCATAAAGTTATAGTAAAGTGTATAGGAGCTTCTGAACTAGGGGGCAGAGTCAAGTGAAGGGTTAAACGCAAGGTTTTCAGTCTAATGTCATCCACAACAGGCAGTTTGGTTTCAATAATTAAGCCATTAGCAGGCAGACTGAACCTGCCTGTCACTGAGTTTTAGCGTATAATATTGCATTCGTAAGGCATGTTGACTTCAATTTAGTAGCCAAAAGAGGGATTTCATTTATTTGAAAAAAAAACTGAGCTGGGAATTTCGAGAGTGCCTTGTTAAGCTGCTGGAGTGTATTAATGACAGAGCAGCATTTTGTTGACCTGTGGCATGCACAATGTATACACACAGTAAATGGAAGCGGGAGGGGGAGATATTGCATCATGTCTCATATTTCAGAAAAGGTAATCTGGCACACGATCTACAATGAATCATCCATGCCAGTGTTCCTATAATGTTTGTGTTCCAATTTTCATGTTCATGTCTGTTTAACATTTAAATGCAATTTGCCAGCTGGCAAAAAACTGGCATAATTTACAGATGGTGATTAATGCATGTTGTCCATAGAAATAAAGAAAATGAAATTATGAAATTATGAAACGAGCACATTTCAAATGAATGAAAAACTTTAACACAAATTCCCAAACCTTTTTAGCTGACCCATGCACAACCAAGTAATTAAGTTAAGTCTGTTTGACCCAATTGAATTGGGCCAATTCATTAACATTTGTATATGCCTCCTTTTTATATTATTATAAAAATAAATACATATAAAAGAATAGAACCATTAGAAGATTCTAAGAGAAAGTTCTAAGAATGTTTATAGATGTTTAGTTAGAACCTTTACAGCTCCTGTTAGGAGTATCAGCTTTAAGACTCTCTTCTTCTGTGATTCATATTTTTTCTAAGCAGACTTATCAATGCCAAGAAATATTCGAAGCTGATCCAAAGTGTATATTGCCAGATGGGATCATACAGTTGAAGTAAATGAGCTAAACTATATAGCCCATAAACATACGTAAACTTGACTAAATACTCAGGCAAAGATACGGAGAATGAGTCGACGACAGGCAAATGAAAGTTGTTCCGGAGTTCCAATTTATTTTCAGAGTGTACAAAAACAGCAGATCACAGCCATGGATCCTCCTTCAGCCTGACGGCTTGTGGGAGACTAACACACACTAGATAGACATTCAGTAGACATTTATACAACTCAGTCAGAGAAGTCAGAGACATCAAAGGGAAAATGCAAAAGGTGGCCTCTGGTTCCCCATCGTCCCCCTAGGCAGGAACACAGTCCTGTCCTGTCCTAACATGTATAGCAATAAGCAACCCCCAAACATTTGTTTCTGAGATTCCTAGCCTGCTAAGGAAGTCTGTCTTTAGGTTCTGCTGAAGAGTCAGACAGAGTTGCACTGAGTAACAGGCACAAGGTAAGGGATGTCTTGATTGTTATAGAAAAAGCTAATTTGTGATTATTTTCTATTTATTTTAATGTGGAGTAATATACGTACATTCTTGTTTGATCTCTAAATGGAAAATGTGTTTTTGGGACCGTCTTAACATAATTTTATTCCATTTTTTACAAACCAATGTGAGCTCAACCATATATATATATATTTTAAGATAAAAAAAATTCGGCTTACGCCTTAATTTATTTTTTAAGGGACAGACTGTAGGCTGACAGGAAACGGGAGAGAGATGGGGGAAGACATGCAGTAAAGGCCGTGTCGGGCTCGGGAGTCGAACCCGCGGCACACTGCGACTGGATTACCAGTCGGGTGCCCAGACGGTTACGCCACCGCCTGGGCAACCATATAGATATTTATGTTAATGTAGCAACCCCTTTTGTTTACATTGTCACTGATTGGGTCTCTCAGTCTGAGTATATTTTCTGTTTTCACTTTGGATGGTTAGAAGTTATTTTTAATTAAAAACAATATATAAAAATATATATCTGATTAGCTGGAAACTGTGTCCTCTTTCAGGGTTAACATCCTATGATCCTCAAAACCTCTCAACTTGAAAAGAATGGATAACTTCACCACAGAGCCTCTGTACACCGACTACACCAACGGTTCCATAGAGTGGATAGACGATGAATATTACTCAATAAGACTCTTCTCCGCCATTAGCTATAGCCTAATCTTTTGCATTAGTCTGCCCAGCAATAGCTTCCTCTTGTGGGTTCTTCTTCTTCGAGAAAGAGGCAAGAGGACACCGCCTGACTGTCTGCTTCTGCAGCTTGTAATCTCCGACCTCTTCTTGACCGTGACTCTGCCATTTTGGACCTCTTACCAACTCCACGGCTGGAGCTTTGGGGACTGGGCCTGCAAAATGATGAGCGGCCTCTTCACCTTGGGGATCAACGCTTACATGATGCTGCTCACCGCCATGACCCTGGAGCGATATGTGGCTGTGGTCCACGCTGCCTCTCCGTCCGCACAGGGCCGCATGGCGTTCTGGGTGCGTTGGGCTAGCGTCGCCATATGGCTGGTCTGTGTCGCTGTAAGCATCTGGAACGCTTGTAACTCTAAGACTGAACGTGACGATGATTATGGTGTTATTCTATGTGAAGACGACTCAGATCCACTGGCCCGACGGCTGTACTCCTACCTCCACATAGGCCTCTTCTGTCTCCTGCCTTTCGCCGTCGTCTTTTTCTGCTACTTCCACATTTTCATGACCGTCAGGCGGTGTGCAATGAAAGGACAGCAGCAGGCTGTAAAACTGATTGTGGCAATAACTGTCGTGTTTTTCTTTTGCTGGGTACCGTACAACGTCGTGGTCTTTTTGGATACCCTGGTAATGCTCGACGTGGAGTCGCTGAAGACTGACGCGTTGTTTTACGCGTACTACGTCACCCACACACTGGCGTACTGCCACTGCTGCCTCAACCCGCTGTTCCACGTGTTCGGAGCGGGGAAGTTCCGGAAGCATCTTCCTCTGTCGGGCGTCGCCTCGTACCGAAGAGAGAGTATAGGCTCCAACGAGCACCGCTCTAGTAACTTACACCACTCAGATGCACAATGAAAAAATGTAGCCCTCTGAGCATCGAAGGAAAAGGGATGAAGGGGAACGCAGAATAATTGGGAGTTAGAAGCATTTAAATGGAGACAAACAACCTGTGAGGCAACCAGGGGAATTCATCTCACAGTGTGTGTGTGTGTGTGTGTGTGTGTGTATGTGTGTGTGTGTGTGTGTGTCTGTAAGTGCATGCATGTGGAGTGTGAATACATGCTTTTATTTTTAGATGTGAGTATATCTGTGCATGCGTGCATGTATGAGTGCACTGTGTGTGTGTCATTCATTAGTTCTTTATGGTTGCTTTATTTGCATTTTCCTTCAATGTGTACTAGTATTACTGCAATATAATTAAATACTGCAATATTGCATGCGGCACAGAAGCCAATATAAAACTCACACGTTACCCCCATGATGCAATGCATGTATTCATTCATTCATATGTCACGTTGTCTTTCATTGAAAGCCTGTGTTTTTCCAGCAAAATTAATATATTTCCGAACACCTTCAGATGTGTGTGGTCGGGAAGTCTTTGCACCTTATGTTAATTCAATCCTGCTCGTTAACCCATTCTGAACGGGAACCCGTTTTGGTGTTAGCGTCATGTTATGCTTTAGCTATTGAAAAATAGCAGATCTACAAGCTCATATCGCGCCACCGAGTGGCGCGCTACGAGCTTGTAGGTCTGCTATTTTTGAAAAAAATCGAAGAGCGACTGACTTACATAGAAGACATTTTTAGAATCTGATCTCAGGTCAGAATGAAAACTGTCAGGATGTAGAAGACATTTTTAGAATCTGATCTCAGGTCAGAATGCGTTAATTCATGGACGTGCGTGTCGTGTGGGACTTCCACTCTGAGAATGATCCAGGCTATAGCTGGCAGTGGTGGAAAAAAGTAGGACTCAATTGTTTCACATAAGTTTTTGCTTAAAGTTTTACTAAATACTGTAATGTAGCACTATACTCCGTTACAAGTAAAAGTAACGGAATTCAAAATGTATTGAGTAAAAGTATTGGCATCGAAATGTACTTAAAGCACCAAAAGTAAAAAAGTACTCACAATGCAGAATGTCCCATTGTTTTCAAATGTGAGCTTGTAGATCGGCTATTTTCAAATGGCTGAAGTCGTTACTGTATGTTTTGTAATAATAATCAAATAATCAAATAAATGTAGTGGAGTAAAAGTACAATAATTGTCTCTGAGATGTAGTGCAGTAGAACTAAGTAAAAGTACTGGCAATTGGGAATACTCAAGTAAAGGACAAATAACACAAAATTGTAGTTAAGTACGGTACTTAAGTAAATGTACGTGATTACTTGGCAGTGTTTTGTTGGCGCACACACAGGAGTGAAATAATGCAGTATGTCATTAGTGTTTGATGATGTTGCCTGTAAGGCTAATTAACCTATTAATGGCTTCGAATTTGAATACATACTGTAGGCAAATTGTTGATGAGAATAATAGCGTCGCTCTATAAATATGTATAGTTTGGTCATCTGAAATGCAGGGGTGGGGTTGGGAAGGGAAGCACGCACACATCTCAAAACAATTCCACAGGTGCTGGAACAAAAGATACGTGCATTGATGAATTTTCATTAAAATATGTAACATGGGAGCTTCAGAACAGTGTGCGGACTGGATTGCCTTCCATTTTCTAAGTTCATTCCAGTCTCAGACTTGTGGACGCAAGATAGTGTTGATTTTGACAGCAAATGCTACAGTTGATTTAGTCAGAAAATACATTTTGGCTGGCGTTTACGATGGCGTCGTAATGGCTGATTTTACAGCGAAGTGTTGTGAGCTTGTAGATCTGCTATTTTCAGCATGCGACCAAGCATAACATTACTGACTTGTCTTTTAGTTCTACTGGATCTGTTCGGGTCCCTGAGTCCCTCCCTAACATCGAGTCTAGTTTAGTCATCATAGCTTTAGTTTTTATTTAGTTTTTATTTAGTTTTCCTCTGTGAAAAAAGGTAATCGACGGACATTTTTCAATCAACACTAGTGCAAGTGCCTTGTGTTCATTCCTATACTGTATGTATGAGGCATCTGGCTGAGTGAATCTCATGAAATCCTCAGCCTTGCCAATGAATTGAAAAGAATAGCAATTCACCGTTAGTAGAGACAGCTCTGGTTGTTAGGCAACACCAAGGACATGCCACTATTTCTGCTTGCCGCTCGTTCTGCAGTGCAATGTGGCATTCAGACGATTAAGAAAGTATGGCATTTAAAGCAAAAGTCGGAGCCAAGGATAAATGCTTGCGTGAGTTGCAGACAGACCTCACCCACGTCGTTATTGATTGATTTACACTGCGTGAAAAGGAGTTAACGGGCAATTACGAGAACTGTATTTTCTAAACCTCAAGTTTAGCAATAATGAGCATTAGTTAGGCCAATTATATGACGATAAGTTTGAACATGGGTTAAGTGTTCCTTCTAGGGTTTCATTCTCACTCTCACGTCGTTTACGGGAGTTTGTTGGAAAGTTTAACGTTTCCTGTAATATACACATCTGTATTCCAAGCTTTTTGCACAGTGTTATTGAGTGCTTTATTAACAGTTTGCAAAAAGAGTTATACATACAATAATGCTAAACATATAACACAACTATAAAAAGTCATCCGAGGAGCACAGGTCTCCGCCAGGTGAGGCAAGTTATTTTGGCCTCCTGGTGCCGCTATAACAGGAAGAGGTTCTGCTCTGCTCTCGCACCCAGGGAGTGTGTGTGCAGTTTCGCTGCAATGGGGCCAACGGGGCTGGATATTAACTGCTCACTAGCCTCGGAAACACAAACGTTTTTATTTAGCGGCTCACAGACAGACGGTACATGGACGGAGAGAAGAATTTGCACATTTTCATGGCTGGAGGTGGTAGGGCATTCCACATGTTGGTGGTATAATATACTACAAGTATTATGCCACCAAAATGTGGAATGCCTACAAAATTGAGATGATTAATTTGTAGACAAGTAGACAAGCATCACCTGTAAGCATCATATGTTATGTAAAGACTACTTGGAGCAATGGAGCAAGGTCGGGTTGAATATCTGAGATATTTTAAAGCAGAAAAACATGGTTTCTATTATGTTTTCTATAATACCAAGGCAGCGTATCGGACTATAAGTGGGAGGACACAAAGGTGGTGGCCGTATCTAGACAGTCAAATGAGGGAGTAAGAGAACGAAAAGCTCAACTCTTTCCTTGGGCAAGGCTGTTAAGGTGCAGAAACTGGACCCAAGCACAGGAATGAGCAGGAACAGACGCACAGGGGTATACAGGCAGGATTCACAGAGAAGAGAACAACAGGCTACTACACGAACATGCTGGCAGATACAGACATGTCCAACAGAAGACAGGTCATTTAAAGATGGGTAGGTAGGCTAACAAGACACGGGCAATGGACAGTCGACACACAATTGGCTAAGAGGAAGAAGCTGAAGTGGAAAAGGATGTGAGTGGCCCGAAGGCAGATAAAGAGTCAGAGGCTATATCTTCACTTAAACCGGAAGTCGGTATGCTGATGGTCACGTCTCTTATTCCTGCTCCAACAGTGAGGAGCACAAGTCTAAATACTTCCTTAATGTTAACGAAGTCCACACCCACAACACCAGAAGGAGTGCAACAAACCATGTGCAACGCATATTCGGCACAAACAAGGGCAAAATTATTTTCGCTCCTATGTCAAAATGTGGAACGCCCTATCAACAGTCATTAAGACATGTGAATCCCTTGACTCCTTCAAAACCGCACTCAAAGGGCACCTACGGACGGCTGCAATTCGAAACTGGCCCCCGTAAAATCTGAATCCTTCCCTTTTCCCCTCACTGTATATGTTTCTTTTCCCTTTTTGCTTCCTTTATGATGAATTCCTGTTCTGTTCTTTGACTATATAGAAGTGTCTATTTGTACGTCTATAAATGTTTTGATGAATTGAACATGGTGGACCCTCTTGTAAACAAGTGTAATGCTTACTTGGGTCGTCCACTCACAGTTAACAGTCTTTGTATTGAGTTTGTGCTTGAAATGTACTGTAATTCTGCAAACTGTTAATAAATATTTAAATCAAAGCACAGATTGGCAGTCCAATTCATCCCGATCCCACGGGCTGAATTAGACTGGCCTGACAATGGTCCAAATGGTCCAGTGTCCCCCGTATGCTGGTGTGATGATGATCACTGAAGGTTACATTTGATAGACACTGCCTTAGGTTTCAATAGCATTGCTATGCTATGCTATGCTAAATGGTAGGGGTTGATAGTTACATCACGTAAGACCTACAGTTGGATGGTGTATTGAAAACGCCATCATTATTTTTGTTTTCTACAGTACGTGTTGAGAGGGCAAAGAGCTTCACGTTAAATTCCCTGACAATGCTAAACCAGCGATCTGCATGTTGATGACACTGCATTTCTGCTGCCATTCTGCCCATACAGTACAGTATATTATCTGTGTATAATTATGCAAACGTTAGCCATGTGGTGTTTTTAATTACTAAGCATGGCATCGCACTTCTGTGGCGTTAGGGAATCAGAGAAAGCGTGTTCCTTGTGGAGTTGTCTCTCGCCCTAACCAAAGCTAGGGTCGACACTTTTAGATAAACCTTGTGTTCAGCATTTTCAATCAATGGCAGGGTGTCCTTGTCATAATTGTGGTTATGACATTATACTTTAAAGTAATATAAATTTGAGATAAAAGAAGGATGACACATCAATATTTTTGATGACAGCTTTGGGCTTATGGGCATTAAAATGCAAGGTCCTTGAGATCCTATTTATATTGCCCTTGTACATTTCAGCGATGTCTGAGATCTAATGTTTAAATTTGCATTCCAATACAGTTGCGTAAATCAAAACCTAAAAAGTGCATATATACCAACAATAAGAATGTTGTGAATATAAAACTAATCAATCATCACCTGCCACTAAACTCTAAACATCCAGGACAAAATTATCAAACTGCTAACATTCTAACCTTGAAACACCCAGATCGAGCTGTGTGGCCGGTTAAGACTCATACACGTGCTGTGGGTTAAAAATCACCCGTGGCTCCCGACATGCATGGCGGGTTACAACCAGGGCTGGACTGGGACAAACATTCATTTTCGCGTGAATTTGGCCCAGACTGGCCCACCACAACCAGCGCGCAGATAGCAGAAACTCTACCACCCACTCCGTCGAGGCACACACAAACAACAAGCAACAAACAAAACAAACAAAACAAACAAAACAAACAAGCCCTAATACCACCATTTTTACAGAACAACATAAATTATACAAACCAACAGACGACTACACAACCCTTTGTAGAGGGTTTATTTGGCACTGGCAGAATGGCAGCACGCCCGGACCTTTCCTGGTGGTCTGCCGCCTATTGGCCTGCCTGTCCAAAACATGTTTTAATCATGGCGGCCCCCTACGGTCACGGCCCACCGGGAATATGCCCGGTACGTCCTGTGGCCAGTCCAGCCCTGGTTACAACTAATCTGTGCTGCGGTTTAAAACAATCACCTGTGGCTTCCTGTGAGGTTAGGGTTCTGCCCGCATGTTCGTGTAGTAGCCTGTTCTGTTCTCTGTGGATCCTGCCTGTATACCCCCCCCTGTGCGTCTGTTCCTGACAATATACTTGTTTTGCCAAAGAATTCCTGCCGGTTTGGGATAGTGTTAGTACAGTAAAGGATGACGGACACTGATGTTTTGCAGGTTTTCATTATTATTATTATTATTATTATTCCAAAGCAATTTTTGTGCTGTGTCTCACAACATGCATTAAAGTGATTGGTTAAAGAGAAGATAGCTGTACAAGCTGCCCGGGACAGGTCGCATCTGTTCTGTAATCCATTTAAGGCTGCATCTACTGTAGCTAGTGATTAATTTCTTGGCATTTTATTCTATATTTATTACTTTTTCTATTAAGAGAATCGAATGGTTTTCATTAATGTTTTTTTTAATACTAGTCCTTACCCGTTCTGAATATATGAGCAAATGATGTTCAGTGTGGGTAATGCAATGTAATAGATCACATTACTGATAGGGGGGAATTGTTTACAGATGGTCTAACATCCACCTGGACGGGGAATTGCCTTGGCAACAGTTACAATCCTGTGCACTTTTATATCTGTTGGATCATAACATTATGAATACTTGTGGTGTTGATGTTCAGTGTGTCACGCAGTCACGCTGGGTGCGCGCAGGGATGAAACCTTAGAGTATATGAATAGAGAAGGCACCCAGAGGAAATTTTGAGGCGAAATGGACATAGTGGCCGAATGAAGGTATTGCAGCCTGGCCCCAAACACATGAACGCGCTGTCCGTTGACTATCATTGTACACGTTCACGACGGACGACGCTCGTGCGTGTTCAACGGCAGCGCGTTCATGTGTTTGGGGCCACTCACCATTGCAATCCGTCCCAGAATGCACTCTGTTCCTACCAGGAAGGAGGAGTGAATCCGCCTCATGCGCTTTTGAGCAACTCAATGCAAGTGGATGGGAGGAGAACTCGGGTGTCTTCTCTATAGATATATATACTCTATGGATGTAACCTGTCGTAGTCAGTGTCCAGGCTTTCAGCGTGCATGTAGCCTATATGGCACGGTGCTTGAGGAGGGAGCGGGCAGTGTGGTGTCGATACAGCGCGTGTGTTCACGTTAACATGCCCCTGTCTATTTGTTTAATCATAAAAAAACGATAAGTTGTATTAACCACATATTGAGCCCTTTTGTATTATATAATACAAGGTACAAACATATCCTATCGGTCCATTCATGCTAATCGATCAATTTAATATTGTCATGTTCTATTTCAGAACATACTGAACTTTTGTGTTTTTGCGCCCTCTGGTGGACACTACTTAACTTTGGGTTCCCTTGCAAACTAATTCATTCTAAAGCTAAACGTCAGACCCTGCGGTCATTGTATAACTGCTGTGCTACAGTATTCCTTCAATCTTTCTGTTCATGTCTAGGAAAGAATCGTCTGTGAGTAACTTGATTGCAACCATTTCTGACATGATTTTGTAGCCATTTGGGTTATCTTGATTTCTTCATTGCAAGTTGTGTTTGGTGCTAAGCCTACGCTAGCATACAGGTTGCTAAGCTAATGCTAGTTTCAGTGTTTTCTCTGTGCATTGATATGTGACAATATCACTGTTTGGCCAACTTTATTAGCTTTATTCAGCATTTGTGAGCCTTTCTGACCTTTTGTGAGTTCATATATGGTACAGCAATTCATGATTTTATGATACAGTTCATAACTATTCCTCATGCTGTAATTTCATAATTAGTTCATAATTCCAATTCATATTTCAGTAATGTGCAGTTATAAAAACGGGTTAAAAACTATTTACATTTATCTACAAGCCATCTACATTATACAGTATATGCAGTCATTTCATGTCACTTAAAAAATGAGTTACTGTGAATTACACTTAATGCTTGGACATTGTATGTTTTTTATGCTGTTTATTATTTCATTGAATCTTTGTATAAATAGGCATTATTTAATTAGTGCTTCTTTCTGTATGTTTCAGTTTTACAATTTTGTCTTGATTGGTTTGGAGAAGAAGTAAAAGCCCCTTCAACTTTACTCTGCCTCTGACCATCTCTCAAGTCAAGTGTTAGCTGTCTGTTTATTTGTGTACCCTCCACACACATTGAGAACAGAACAGTAAAAAGACGTCTTCCCGGCAGGCACGACTGCAAAGGAAAACAGGATACTAACTACAGCATCACTCTGACCTGCATCTTCTCACAACCACCCTCGAGAGGCAGTGAGTCATCATGTCGACTACAGGAGAGGCAGTCGAAGAACGGACACCTTCTCACTCTCAGGATCGTGGGTCGACCACTTCCAAACAAAGCAAATGTTCCACTTTCAGTGCAGCAGCCGCCAGGGCACGAGCTAAAGCTGCCAAAGTGCGTGCTGCCTTCTCTCAGAGAGAAGCGGAAATAATGGTTCAAGTGGCTGAAATGAAACTCAAAAGGGCTCGTATAGCTGCCGAGTTATCTTCACTACAGTATGAAAGAGACGCCGCAGCAGCCGAGGCAGAGGCTAAAGTTCTAGAGGCGGCAGCGGACGCTGAAAACGGAGAGGGCAGTAAAATGGACATGAAGGACACATCTAAAACTGCCATAGAACGCACACAAGCTTATGTCCCACATCACTCTCAGCAGCCTCCTAGTCTCACAGAACGTCCACAGCAGTCTCCTGGAGTGGAGGAAC
Organism: Protomyctophum parallelum; assembly: GCF_964188405.1. Lineage (NCBI taxonomy): Eukaryota > Metazoa > Chordata > Actinopteri > Myctophiformes > Myctophidae > Protomyctophum > Protomyctophum parallelum. The sequence goes on from NC_139709.1 coordinate 8,375,765, forward strand.
CCCCACAGCTTCAACCTTACACACCATTACTTACTTTCATTCATCCCACTGTAGACTCCCATTCAAACGGAGACCATGACTCGACATCTCCAAGCAGACAGAGACAACATGTCGGCTCCAGAGCGGATCGGGACAGCAACGGTCATGGTGTCAATGCGGCTCAGCAGCTGAGCTGGTCAACGCCTGCAGATCACCAACAGGCCACCGCGAACAACGTCCTCCCAGATGTAAGGCCGCATACAGGCCATCCCTCTTTTACAAAGCCCAACAGCGACAGACACTTTGCAGCTCTGCATCCTGGACCACCACCTTGGAACGCAGAAGGCCCAACCGAGAATGGCGGGGAGGATGATGGAGAGACAGATCCGCCAACAGTCACCTCAGCATGCACCAACGTCGGAGACCAGAGCTCCAGGTCCTGTTCCAAAGTTTCCCTGGTGAAGGCCTATCCCAAAGCTCACCCAGACAAAACAGCAAAGGTCTTCGACCTTTTCAAACTCACCGGATCGAACTCTCCATACACCCTCCGCACATGTTCTGGGGTTACGGAGACATATGGGAGAAGAGCTACAGGATTCACAGCAGAGTCCTTGGACGGAGAAGACGGATGTCCAACCTTCTTAACTCCATGCTCAACTCAGCTTCAAGTCAAGGAGACTTTCATCACCACAGCGGAAGTCAAGGTCCAGACGGCCGCAACCTTCAGCTCCACAGCGGACAGACAACAGACAGACTCCTCGTCGACCATCACAACTTCCAGCCAAGCAAGCTACACTTCAGGCGTACTTGTCAACCCGGTCAGCAGCCACATGGAACCAACGGTCACAGCAGTCTGCAGCACATCTGGATCACTGTCCACAGTTTCGGTCACCCCTCCAAATGTGACAGCCCATGTTCAGCCTCTCTGTAGCCCCTTGTCACACTCTGCGTCTGCGCTTCGAAACGACACAGAGTCATTCCTGGAGCTACCACCTCAGGCTCCTACACTGCTTCACAAAAGGTCAGCATCAGTCCGTATCAACCCTTGGTCTGAGACAAGCTCTCACTATGATACCTCGACACAGAGAAGCATTGCCATACCGCCTTCTGGTCCTCTCTTCAGACCAACCATCCCACCTCCTGCAGACAAGAATCTCCTGCAGCTCTTCGGGAAGGCTGCCGACCAGCCAGAGTATCTGTCTGCTATTAGGGCAGCATCCCCTACTCCCCACTCAATACGCAGTCCCTCACACCTCACTTCTGAGACCCAGGACACCCCCTTTCTCATGCCACTTGTCACCATACTGACACGCCAGTGGTATGCCCCCCTGCCCCCTCCAGAGACATTCGACGGCGGAGGTTTCCACCGCCTGCGGTGGAGACAGGTACATTGTCTCGCCAACGTCTATTAGACTGGACTGTTGCGAGAGCCCCACTGTCCTGGTCAAAAGGCCTGTCTTGAGACAGTCTTCCTTATTTCAGTCAAGGTTCTGGACTCACTTTAGTTACCTCTATCTTTAGGAGAGTAATGCAATGTTTAATTTATTGTTTGTTTAGTTAGTGGCATTTGATAACAAATACCAGGCGAGGAGTGTCATGTTCTATTTCAGAACATACTGAACTTTTGTGTTTTTGCGCCCTCTGGTGGACACTACTTAACTTTGGGTTCCCTTGCAAACTAATTCATTCTAAAGCTAAACGTCAGACCCTGCGGTCATTGTATAACTGCTGTGCTACAGTATTCCTTCAATCTTTCTGTTCATGTCTAGGAAAGAATCGTCTGTGAGTAACTTGATTGCAACCATTTCTGACATGATTTTGTAGCCATTTGGGTTATCTTGATTTCTTCATTGCAAGTTGTGTTTGGTGCTAAGCCTACGCTAGCATACAGGTTGCTAAGCTAATGCTAGTTTCAGTGTTTTCTCTGTGCATTGATATGTGACAATATCACTGTTTGGCCAACTTTATTAGCTTTATTCAGCATTTGTGAGCCTTTCTGACCTTTTGTGAGTTCATATATGGTACAGCAATTCATGATTTTATGATACAGTTCATAACTATTCCTCATGCTGTAATTTCATAATTAGTTCATAATTCCAATTCATATTTCAGTAATGTGCAGTTATAAAAACGGGTTAAAAACTATTTACATTTATCTACAAGCCATCTACATTATACAGTATATGCAGTCATTTCATGTCACTTAAAAAATGAGTTACTGTGAATTACACTTAATGCTTGGACATTGTATGTTTTTTATGCTGTTTATTATTTCATTGAATCTTTGTATAAATAGGCATTATTTAATTAGTGCTTCTTTCTGTATGTTTCAGTTTTACAATTTTGTCTTGATTGGTTTGGAGAAGAAGTAAAAGCCCCTTCAACTTTACTCTGCCTCTGACCATCTCTCAAGTCAAGTGTTAGCTGTCTGTTTATTTGTGTACCCTCCACACACATTGAGAACAGAACAAATATCGATCTATATACTCTGTGACTCTGAGGAAGATACAGTATAGCATTGAAACACCAGATCATTAAAGAGGGCTTAAAAGAAACTGTCTACTAAAGCAACTAACTCCACCACCTCTTCCGCTGTCGTGCAAGTAATTAACAATATATAAAGTCACAATACCAACTTTGATGAGGTTGTATTGAACTGTTTAAAAAAAATAAAGGTTTTCTTCATTTCCTGAAAATGTTAAAGTTTGGCGAGTCAATTTCAAAGGGCCGTAACAGGTGGTTTCTTCCAGACAGCAGAGATAAAGAATAGTGCCTCAATCTGTAGATGTCTTAGGGCCGATTCATACTCCTATTTTACCGCTGTTTCGGCGCTGTAGTGCCGAAATGATTTCGGCTCGTCAGAAATTTTCAGTAGCACCGAAGAGCCGACTTTAGGACGGTACCCGCCCCCCCGAACCTCAAATGACGTCAATTGTAGGCTCTACAGCGCCGAACCGACTTTTATTCGGCTCTAAAATAGGAGTATGAATCGGCCCTAAGTGTCCAACGTTCTTAGAACACATTTCATGCCAAATCAATTTGTAGCAGGTTTCAGAAATGCTAATGCCTTGTTTTCTTGTCAACGGTTTGACGAAGAGTCAATGTGAAGCCTACAATCTTTCCTCGCATACTATTCTCTTTCAAGTGTCACGTCCCCAGTTTGCCTTTCCTAAATGCTTTGATCTTTTTTCCCCACCAAAGACTGCCAGGAGATTGGCAGTATACTTTGGGATCAACATAACATAAAAGTCCAGGTGCCATCTCCAAACCAATATTTTATTCTGAGTGTACGTGTCTGTAATACTTCTTCTATTTGTAAAGAAATGTGGGGGTATATGGCTTTTAACCTTGAAAAAGATCTGTCAAAAGGGTGTGCAAGTTCCATTGAGAAATGGGCCTTGATCCCATGGAAGAAATGTTAACCAAGTGTTTTATATATAGTGGAATGATTGTGCCATAAGTAAAATATCAAATCAAATATTACCAACTAACATTTCCGTTTACATCTGTGTCTGACTGTCTGTCCAGAGTAGACTCATGTAGTAAATGAAGACTTAAGGAATTTAATGAACGTGTATTGTGAGGTCACATAGACATTGAGACTTTGACCACTTATTTCTAATTATTTCATCCTTGAGTCCAAGTGTACATTTGTACCAATTGTCATGAATGACTCTGCAGGCATTCCTGAGAGATATCGCATTCACAAGGTTGGGATAGACATGACATCACAGTGACCTTGACATTTGCCTTTTGACCACCTACTTCTAATCAGTCTATTTAGTCCAAGTGGACATTTGTGACAAACATCATGAAATCTCAATTTGCTCCTGGAGATATCACATTCACAAGTTGGAATGGACGGACGGACGCTAAATCTTGTTTAATCTCAACGAGACAGCTTGGCTTGGCTAATTACCGTTACATTGAGAAAGTAAAAATAAAGAGTGAAAATGTTACTTTGTAAGCCCATGCTGTTGGCTGTTTGGTTTAAAACAGTGGGGTACCCATGCAGAACTTTTTTAAACCAGCCCACGCCATCCCTGCAGTGTGACTCTGCCAGAGACGTGCCAGCCTGCCAGCCACCCCCTCTCATTAGCACAGCCTGCACGGATGAACGTGACACAAATGACCAGGGTTTAACAAAGGCTGATAACACCAAATGTTCTCTCTCTCTCTCTCTCAAACAACGGTTTGCGGAGCGGTCTTGATATCGGAAGGTCGCTAGTGTTCGTATCCCCGGACCGGCACGTTAAAATTACCACAGCTGAAGTGCCCTTGAGCAAGGCATTGAACCCCTACCATGAAATGTTCTATGAGCAGGGCCTGGCTGTAAGCAAGTTCTTGAGCTTAGTCCAGTTACCCTGGGTAAACATGGTAACTTTGCTCTCTCTCTCTCTCTCTCTCTCTGGGGTGAAGTGTGAAAAAATACAATAAAATCTAATACATGTCTGTCAAATAAAATATACAGTAGGCCCACTAGAATAAAAGTGTAAAGTGTAAACAGACCGGTGTCACATTATAACATACTTTCAATCTTGTAGAAACCTTAAAAACTATACCGAACTCAAAATGTGCAAACCAGACAATTGTGCTTTTTGCTTTGCTGTTAAAAAAAATAAAGAAGACAAAGAGCATAAATATGTATTCAAATGGTTTTAAAGGTATCTACTCTGTTTTTACAATACCAAGAGCAGTATGGTGCAGACAGGAAAACACTATGATTGATAGCCTTTATAGTGGTTGCATTCCGTTGGACACCCTTTTCCTGTCACAACAGCTCACAAACCGAAACTGTGGCGCTTGCTGTACCTTAAGCCAGCAGATATGGGAGTTTTAGCCATGTTTTCAAACTGTCTTTGGGTGTTTAATATTTTAGAAGTACAGTATGTGGTTTTTGTTCATGTCTTGGGTATAGACAGTTGGCAGGAAGTTAGAAAGTGCAGCTCGGTTTCCACCTTATCGTGAACGTAGAAGATGCGTAGTCTGTCTAGTCCTGGGACTCGGAGCCAGGTCTCCCTGTGTGGACTGGAGGCCTTTGTTAATGGTGAGGC